>NC_051178.1:220893774-220973651 GCF_013339695.2 Rhipicephalus sanguineus
TTGATTCCATGCGAGCTGCGGAAAGGTTATATAGGTCAGACTGGACATGTTTCAACTGTAAAGTGCGCGTCAGCACTGCAATTCCGTGAACAAAATGGATATGCAGCCATTTAGCTTTGACCATTGAAAAAGTGCGCATGTGTTCTTATGTTTGGAAAAAACGAAATTTATAGGAAAGAGGAAATTTCGAAGGAAGATAAAATTTTAGAGGGCCTTTGGATCCATAACAAAGGGTGACAATTGTATCAGTTCACCGTCTCTTCTACTCTCGAGAGAGAAATAAACTTGTTAAAAGTAAGATTGTGAATGTTATTAGCGAGTGTTTGTTGTCCGCATGTCCTTCTGAGAATGTAAAAAGGCTGGTTTTTCTTTAAATAAACATTCAGTTGGCAGTCAGCGCTGTCCCGTGATCTTCGTTCCTTTGTCGTCCCTGCTCCACTCGCGCTGTTACTTTCTGTGTTCTAATTATGAACCAACTAGCCCTGATCAAGTTGTTGCCGTTTGCTTTCACGGTGCACTGCCAAGCGCCGTCATATTTATTCTCTTGAGATCGCACGCTCTCCGTTTTTGTTTGCCGTCCAAAGGAGCCGCTACAACGGCATTATGTGGCGTTACGTACATGACGTCACGCCAGAATTTCTGATGGCATGATGACGTCACAAAATTTTACGATCTGTGATGTCTTGATGGCGTCACATAGTGACGTCATCACGTGATGATTTTTTTGCACCACTCGTCCCCGATGCCGCAGGACGCAAGACGCCGCCGATGACGCGGGACGCCGACGGTGAAATTTCGTGTTTAGTGAGGCACATAAACTTTCTCGCTTAAAAAGGAGAGACCATTTGTGGCGAACCATGTGGGTCAAGGGACAGTTTCACGGCTATTTTCACCTGTTGGCGTCTTTGTGGCATCGTAAACATAACATTTTTTTTTGCTCTCCTGTCGTAGATGCAGGCCGCGCCGTCCTTCGTTTTGAAGTTCTTTGCATTTATGTAAAAACTTTTGTGCCTACTGTGAGCTCCAGCTCCAGATAATGCCATATCCTAAACAAGGTCAAGCACCCTGGGAGCCGGCGAACGTTTCCCGGGGAGAGAGAGCGGAGATCCACGGTATTCGATTTCGTGCAATGTGACCGTCCTTTGTATTCTGCCTAGTCTTCTCAAATGGAACATTTTTTCTACCCTTTCCGTCCTGTTTCTCCACTCACACTACATTTACGAAGGTGGAGGGTTGTCTGCCTGTTTTTGGCACGTAAAATGCGTTTTTCTAGTACCTAAAAACCTGGCCTCTAGTTATCACGCACCACTGCAAAGTGCTCAGTCATACTTCGTCATCGCCCACAGCGCGCTAGGGCGCGTCCCGCAGGACCTCATTAGAGTTATTTTAATCAATCGCCACATGCAGCATCAGCAAAGTGGACATAATAACCTTACAGATGTGCAGCGGCTGCATCGCTTATTCGCAGAAAGACGAATAATGGCGTAGTGTGTGCTGTCCTACTTCACAAAGATTATGATTTATGGCGCAGTTGATACCCTGAGGAAATCCAAATCTTCAGGCACAGTTGGCCTTACACCCCCACACAAGCTGCGCTCAAAATTCGCATTAGGCAGTATCGTAATTGTCGGTGCATTTTTGTGGCTCCCATATTCGCGGGGGCCTTGACTCGGCAGCATTTTCTGACCATGTTGCTGGGCCCCTTTGATATGTCGACTGTGTAACGCGAAGCTTTCGATGCGACCACTTGTCTAGCGCTGATACCCCATGCTTGCGTGCAGAACGTGGACTGCAAGGTGTTCACCAGCTTCTGGCATTACGTGCTCATGGCCAACTACTGCTGGATTCTCATGGAGGCCTCTACCTGCACAGCCTTGTGTTTCTCGCCTTCTTCACGGACAGCTCCAGCATACTGCGTTACGTAGCCCTCGGATGGGTGCGTGCTTTTCTTCAAGCTATATTTGCTGCTACCTTATGCAATCACTTTTCTTGTATCATCTACTTTCATACCTCAGTCTTTCCAGTCCTCTTCATTGTTCCTTGGGTTGTTGTTAGAGCGACACTGGACGACACTCTGTAAGTATATTCTCAACTCTTTTGCATGAGGGGTCGGTAACCTTTTGAGGCGGAGGGCCGCATTGCTTGCATGGAGGGATGTGAAAACTCCAAGTCATGTTTACCTTCAACCACGTATGTCACGAGGTTGCAAGTTAAAAACATATGTCACAAGCACGAAACCCATTAGAGCCAAAACTGTCATTCGGCCTTCATATAGGAAGTGACAAGGGGAGATGCTTTTACGTTGTTCCGCGGGCCACATAATACTGTCCAGCGGGCCGCTTGTTGCCCACCCCTGCTTTAGCATCTTCTGAAAATGTTTATGCTCAAAGCACTGCTTTTTGGGCAATTGGGTTTCATTATTACAAGGAAATCTAGCGCAAACAATCAAACATGCGTATTCACGTAGCTCAAGAATTTGACACGGGACATGAGAAGGGATGAATACGAGCGCTAACTCTCGAGTTGTTCTCAGAAGCAAATAAATCCTTTCGTTGTAAGCCCGCAGCAAACTATCAGATACCTCTGTCTAATGGCGTTTGGCAGCTATAGCAATTGCTTGACGTGAATGCACCCACTTGAAGCCTAGTGGCGCATCTCCATCCCGTCGACTAACGTCCCTGATCATGATTTAACTTTGTCGTACCTGATGTCAACATACACTTGGACACAGCTTACGGTGAATGCCGCGCAAAGATGACATGAACGAGCACATAATGAACACCGGTACTCAATACGGGCTGATTCCAAGTGTCGTCATTGACGACCGAAGCGCCTATGTGTGCGCTCCTCCGTAATAGGGTAACTTACTTACGTCTGTGCTCGAGGATATGCCCACCAGCGCTTCAGGAGCGCGAGAGGCAGAGTTCCTAGCTTGAACGCGGGAAAGCGTTTCGCTTCCCACTGGCATGTCTCTGTCTGCACCAAAGCACTCACTGCACGACATTCGCCCGTCGACGTCATTGCCTTTCTGTGCCGCTTGTGACAGCAGTTTTATTAGTCGGTGCTGTCGCACTCGAAGCAGTTAACGCAGAAACATTTAAAGAGGACATTTAACTTGACAAAATTTTTCTTGTGTGTTTTTTGTTGTCATCTGTTCGTGTGAATTTCACCGACGGAACTTCCGTACGGAAATGACGTTAATGAAGTCTTGGCGAGCCCAGGCATTAAACACTTCCGTGTTAGAAGGGACCTGGCTAGTCATGTCATGAGGGCAGAATACAGATGCGCAGTTCAAAGCTTCTATAAAACTATGCCTGTCAATTCCTGCGCCCCACAGTGGGGCCGCCACGGACACATCGGTTGACGTGCCGCTCGTGGCGCAGCGCTTGTAGCTGCCACTACGCCACCATTGAGAAGGCCCAGGCATTAAACTGAGAAGGCTTCTGAAACGCACCCTGTCCGAGGTTCGATTCTCGCACTGATTGTCAAGTGGCATAATGGACCATATTTTATTAGTTCGTTTAGTATGCTACGTGGCACTGCTGAAGTGCTTATATCGCGCATATTCCATGCGATACAAGTGATATGATCCCGGGGCATAGCCGCTGCGAGATTTTTACCCGCATCGGCGCAAGCACGAGGCGAAGCATGTAAGGTGGGCTCTGCCTCTACTCAGTAGGGTCTGTGACGTTTAAGGGTATGTCAATAATGGCGGCCATTGATTCGTCCCATTTAATAGCAGAGCTGTTGTGATCGAGGTTTGCCTTGTGTCGTGGATAGAATTTGATCATCACCATGAAACATCGCAATCACCGCCCAAGGTTAACGAGAAAAGCGACAACGTTCGCCGCCTGTGTGCTCCCTGATTAGTCTTTAGTGGACCAGTGTGGTGAGATTTCTGTGGCGCTATAGGAGTTTTTGCAGCAGAGCTGTGTGGTCGAGGTTCGCCTACAGGCTAGAGAGGAAGGGATGTAAGATGCACACTCAAAAAAGGTAAAAGGAGCAAGCATAGCAATGCGTAGTATAGTATAGCAAGTGGTTGAAAAACGACAGATGAGAGTAAAAGCCTGAGAGAGAAAAGCCAAGACAGGACGACCTAGGCGCTGTAAGGAGTAGGGTTCAGCGGGTCTCGTTACTTAGCTGGCTCCCGCCGTCGTCCACATAGTCCAGTTTTCCCGGTGAGGAGAAAGCTTCTTTCAAAGAAACGTAGGTTTATTTACAGAGTTAAAGAGATAAAGAGAACATTTTGTACAAAAGTATCCGTTAAATAGCCCCGCATCTGCCAACGCTGAGACCTCCGCGAGGCGGTGACAGCAGCTCCAGCCAATCCGGTGTCTTGCCGTCCTCAGCGCTCCGCCCACAGAAAGGAAATGGACCACTCGATATACTCGTGGATGCGGAGCCATGGTCGAGATCTCTCATGGGGTTCACAAGTGCACCACACAACGCAGATGTACCAGTCTCACGCTTTGAAGAGTCGATTCGGTGAACGTCAGGTGAGGAGATTGAGTCCGGAGGGTGGAGGAGTCGTTAATTACTTCGGAGGAGGAGATGGCGGCCGCTGTCTCGAACACCTACAAACGCTAATGGCTGCGTTCAGGTAAAGGCATGCCCTGGCTCGATGCGAACGTCTCCAGCGGTTGCCATCCCACAGTTAACAGCACCCGTTCAATAAAGGCGACATCCCTGTCGGGGTCCTCATAACCAGTCCATGGCCAAATGCTTGGCTCACTCGACCACACCTCCTCCATGAAAATGCGGGGTTCCGTAGCTCCATCCCAAGGCATTCCGGCCCACAGGTGCACGCACCAATGGAGTCTGCCGTGATGAATTCCCAAGGCCAAGCGGCCAGCAGCAGCTCTGCTATGACCCAGCCTCGAACGAATTGCTAATTTTTTGCCGAAGGGACTGGAAGCAGGCCGTCGTGGCAAGCACGTCATCGCTTCGGTTTTTGTACTATTTCAAAGCTCGTTTTCTTTCCCAACTCGACCAAACCTGCACACGCCTATGGTTGCCACGACCAAATTTTGTTACAAGCCAACGGCATTTATATGGTACATTTAGCAATCTAAGTGTCTCCTATCACCTGAGTACTTATCTCAAGATGTCAAGAATTGCAACAGGTGCCTTTGGCAGACTACAACTTTTTGCAGCTTTCGTGACAATGCATGGTGTCTTCCATTACATATGGCAACTGAATTCTTGTGCGTAATATTAAAGCATGGTTATTCACCAGTGGCTTGATGATCTTTGAAAAACGAGACACAAGAGGTGTGCCCTGGCTCTTATTCGTACACATCAAATAGGGACGTCCCCAAGAACACGAACAAAGGTTCCGCAATGGTGATCAAGTGGTTTGGAATTTGACTTTCTGTTGAAAAAACAGCACTATGCCGACAAACCATTTGAGGACCTTTGAGAAAGACACCGGCCGTTTGGCTGGAAACGTCGTTGTTCCGCCACTTCACGGTTCGGTAAGCCCCGACTCAGCTACAGCGCATAGTAACGCCCTGAATCTAGAGCTGCGTTCTACATGTTGGCCTGTTGGCGCGAAAGCTGGTCGAACTCCTCACGTCACGCAAGGGCAGTAGGGGTCTTCTTCGAAGCTGGCAGCAGCTCCTACTTCGCTCTTCAAGCGAAGCTGTATCAAGTGTAGCTGGCGATGTTCGGAAAATCCTCCTCACCCATAGCCGGCGCCGCCACCAAAGAAAATAACAAACAACACTTGGTAACATTTCTTCCGGGGTGGGGTTTGAACCCGAGAACACTCGTTTTGAAAGTAGAGTACCTCGAAACACTAGGCCGCGAACCCACGACTACTCACTGTGAACCTGAACTGCAGCATACGCATGCGTTCTACCGACGATGCAAAAACAATTGGAAAGCAGTACAACTTGATATGGGTGCTTCATTGAAATATTACGTGTTGGCGGACTAAAAGCGATCTGCTGCACAACGCGTCAGGTCGATATCACGAATTGCACAATTCAGGAAAATTTCGACTTAGAGAAAATTGAATTTCTAACCCGCATTTCATGATCGCGTGATGGGGCTTTCGTTGGACTGTTTTACAGGCTGACGAACGCTGAAAAGAGCATAAAAAACGCCATGCCAATTCAGCTCAAAAACAGCGTTCCGAGGACGGCCGCTACCCAAAGAAACAAAGAAGGAAAGAAAGAAAGAAAGAAAGAAAGAAAGAAAGAAGAAGAAAGAAAGAAGAAAAGAAAGAAAGAAAGAAAGAAAGAAAGAGAGAGAAAGAAAGAAAGAAAGAAAGATGGTAATAAGACGGAAGTGAGAAGTGTCCTCGCAGAAGTAGTTGACTGTTCATTATACATTTATATACGAGAGCTTCCACAATGTCTCTTGTTGATTGGCAGCTATAGTACCGCTTGATGTGGACGCACACACGCTGACGCCTGGTGGTACATCTGCATCCTGAGGACTAACGTCCATGAACATCATTAAACCTTTGTGATAGCTGTAGTAGTTAACATACACCTGGACACAGCATATTTATTTATTATTTATTTATTATTTATTCAATACTGTGGGACTTCTCAGGCCTATACAGGAGAGGACATACAAAATAAAGTGGACTTCATATTAGGAAAACAAAAAGGGAAAATCCACAGTACAACGTAACCATAACCGCGACAACAGCAAAGAAAGAAAAAGCAATAGATGAACCATGCATATAAGTATTTCAGGGGTGTAAAAAAAGAAAAAAAAACTAGCATACATGCTCAAGACAAATAATCATGTAGCAACAACAAGGTTATGCCCTAGGAACAAGATGACATGAGGTACACACAGGTGAAAACTGTTGAACACGTGTAATAATGTGCAAGTACATGCGGATACATTGGTTTTCCTTTTATTTGTGCACCGATACCAGTGAACCTATTGCAACGCCTCTAAATGAGATTCCAGCAGCAATGAAACTGAATCAAGTGATTGAGCACTGACGACGTCATTCGGCAGATCATTCCACAAGATCTATAACTGCGCGAAAAAAGAATACTTAACGCCATGTATCCAGATATTTACACTACAAACAGATACAGCTCGTGTAGCGAGGTTGCCACGCTTAGCCACATGTTGTGGGAGTGTCAGGGCTTAATAGACAAATCGAACAGTGCCGATTCATCCGTCTCTTCCACCGCCAGCCTCCGCTCGCGCTGGAAGACCGCACTGCTCAGCTCGAACCTCACAGCACAGCTCTGGGCCGTCCAGCGTGCCGAGGAAGCCGCTTCGAGGACAAGGTCTCGGAACCGCGTCCACGGTGGGTGCCCAGGCCCACTAAAACGACGCCGGACTCAAATCTCATTGATTTGACAATAAAGTTTCCGTTCTTCTTAGACGTGTGACAACGTGACAAGAATGGGCGTATGCATTTCTCATTGTTAGTTCTTCTGGAGCGACGGTTCGGAGCTTTAGATATATGTCCTGATTTATATACTTAGTTGTTCGAAAGAAGGAAAAAATTACACCATCTCCCGCTAAAGGGGACCATGAGGCGATGCGAAGCCGGAGCACTTGCACGATCGCGTTCCGTTGGCGTTCGCTGGGCATGCTACCCACCTCGGGCATGCTACCGACCTCGCGTCGTGGAACGCGAAGAGGAACGCTACGCGCGTCGTGTCTTCCCTCTAGCCTGACCGTTAATTCTCACAGGGCGAGCGGGGAACGCGGTCGACAGGCGCGCGAGAGAGGAGCAAAAGAATAGGAGAGAGAGGGGGAGGGAACGCGCATGCGCTGGCGCTCATCGCGGCGTTGCGCAGGAGAGAATTTCGGCATGTCGAGCCAATGCCACCTGGACAGATAATTCAGGCTTGCTCACTGCTGCCATGACGTCACGCGTCTTGACCGAGTGAGCGAACGCGCGGGCGACTGTGAAGCCATTGCCACTAACGTCTCCCATGAGAAGATAAAGCGTTCGCTGCGCGTTTCACATGCGTACCAGCTTTTATTTTGCCTTTTGCGTCGGGATTGGCGCTTGGTTAAGAAATGTATTCCGCTTTAAAGTCTTTGATGATTGATCTGTAAGCCATTTACTGTTACACTGAAAAGTAAGAAACGATCGGACGCTATCGAACGCGTGCCCGATTTATAAGAACAAAGGTTGATGGTCCCACAAAGTGACGAAATGAATAAGTTAAATTTTATTGATACTTTATTCTTTATTTACACACACACACACACACACACATGCACGTAGCACTCTTTCAAGGCATCGCCATTTGAGGAGAGAAACGGGAAGGTGTGCGCTTGCTATAGACGATTTTCCGCAGCGGCGCACGGGCGCTGCCATGTTTGATCACGTGATCGTAACTGGCCTTCCCCCAGCCATTTGCCCCAGCCAGCGCATTGGGCTAGCGAAGCGGCCGTGGCCGTACTACACAAGCTGGTTGCTGCAGGGTGTAAGCAAGTCGCATGCTTGCGCAGCAAAACATAGTTCTACATGTAATCGCCTCAAATTTGAAAACGTAGAGACATTTGCGTTTGTTTGGTACGTACCACGCCACAACGATAAGCGATATGTTTAATCTACTTCGTATTTATGGTGTATGCCTTTAATTGTTGTATTAGCAACCGCCAGTAGCTGGGGTTACAAGCCAACATGGCAGCACCCATGCAGACGCGACAGCCCGCTTCGATCCGAACTGGCGCTTGCTACTTGCCCGTTGTCCTCCCAGCAATAAATGAATGGCAAAATCGGCCATCGCTTTGAGTCAGCTCACGCTGGAGGAAAAAGCGTCAGGTATGCTTCGTCTTTATTATTGCGATCAGCTGCGTTTATTTAGCCATGCCTGCTAAGCCTTGCCTCCGATAATATGAGAATGAATCTTGGAAACACTGCAAAATACCGACGAGAACATTGCTCTCGAAGCTTCAGGACGCGAATATAAAGCAAATAAATGCGTAGGTTTTGAACTTACGGGCCACACAGCGCAGGACGACGACGTGATAAATTCGAGGCGGAAGGAAACTGCATCCACAGGTGCCGCCATGTTTACTTTTCCGGCGCTGCCGTCTGCTCGCTTTTACTCGCGTGCGCGCAGACGCTATGGGAACGCCGAGCAGACGACGCGACGCGGATGGAGACATATTGAGGAGCGCTGCGAAAGGCCACGGCAGGGGGATCAGAGGGGGATGACCATGAAGACGGCCACGGTAGGGGGACGGCCACAGTGCGGTGGCGCCATCTAGTTTTCATTGAACAAACCAGCTGCGGAAAATCGTCTATAGTAGTCGGTGCCAGTACACTCGAAGCAGTAGGCGGCGGAGAAACAACGTTAGTCCATTTGGAAGTGGCCCTGCGCTGGCGAGGAGGCGTCGCACGCTGACGCTAGAGGCCAGTCGCGTAACTGCGTCGTCACCGAATCGAATCACCGTGGACTCTACATTTTACCGACCATAGAGTTTTCTACAATATTGCAGCGAAAGCTTCTGCTGCGCTGGGACTACCGAAACGCTCGCAGTCGGTGCTCGTTAGTGGTATGATGCATTACTCCTGGCCTCCAAGACTGGCTCCGACAACACGCTGTTGCTAGTGTTGCTCAGGCTGTTCCATTCGCACGAGGAGAGCGTCATCACAGAAAGCGGTGTGACGGCCAGGAGATCGTCGGTTATTGGATGCTGAGCTTCTTTACTGAGCTTGGGCTAATGTAGCCATCCCGCTGAATGTTAACGAGTTAACAGAAAGATCACACCATGACCGGGTTAGAAAGGCGACGCATTACCTCACTCTACCGCACCCAGACGGCGACACGACCCCGCGAACCATAGCACTGTTGGCGCAATGTGAGAGAAAAAAGGGGCGTTCAAGAAGCCTCCGGCATCTTTGACCATGGCACAGTGGTTAGAGTGTCCGTCACCTGTCATCGCGGACCGAGAGGGCGTGGGTTCGACCCGTTTTACGGAAGTTTTTCCTTCTAGTTTTTTTCTTTGCTATCTGCGGTGCGTTCTGCTGGCGTATTTCCGTGACGGAAATACGTCATGACAGTCTTGGTGGACCCCGGCATAAAACACTTTCGTGTTAAAAAAGTAATACGTCAAGCATGCCCATGCGTAGCTTCGATTGCTCCATTTCCCCGATTGAGGAAAAGCCCCTGGTTCTTTAAAGTCCTTCTTCTAGTTGTACTCAAGGTGAATGGCGCACTTTTTCATATGTAAATCACAACTGGCTTTGGTAAGTTTGCGCTTCATATGCGAGCAGTACTCTGGGAACGCGCTCCCTCGTTGTCGAATTTCGGTATTATCTCTCAAGCAAGGAAGTGCTTACTGCAAAGGACGAAGTAATTCGGTGCTATGTTCGGCTCGCATTTCTTTCTCGAGGTGACGACCTTTAGCCATTGTTGGCGGAACTTGGGGAATGGTACTCGAATATCCTTGTTTCTCGCCCTCAATTGCACGCAACAGCGCCTCATGATGAGCACTGTCCTGGCTCAAAACCGGGGGAAATCACACTTAACATCTTCCAGCGCACATCAATACCAGCAAACTAAGATTTCCTCGCTTATTTTGCGCAAATGAGTGCTTGAGCCAGTGCACCACTGTACATGGGACGGGACGTGTCACGCTAGTATCAGCCGGCGCGCCACGAGCGGCAATAACTGGCAAATGGGAAAGAGAGACAGCAAAGGGTGTGATAGAACTTGTGGGGCTTTTTTGGCAGGCATAGTTTTAGAAAGGAAGCGTTGGGCAGTTCAAACATTGAACTTGTTACCAAGAGATGGGAAGCGCGGCCGGTCAGGTGGAGTGATAAACATGTCAGGTGGAGTGAATAAATTAAGAAATTTGCGGGTGTAAAATGGAATCAGCTCGCATAGGACAGGACGGGTTGGGGGTAATTGGGAAAGGCATTCGTTCCGCAATAGGCATAGCGCAAGCTGAGTAGGAAGATGATGACAATCGCTGGTACTCCACCCCTTCCCTCTATTGCCAAGCAAAGCTTTCCACGAATATAGCGGTTGGCGCAGCCGAAAAAACACTGTAGTTCGCATTTCGCGAATCCTACCGAAACGCTTCAAAAGCCGTGCTCAAGTTTTGCGCAACAGAATATCGTAATCGCCTGTGACCTTTTTTTTGTTCTTGTTGTTGTATGCCTGGGTCCACCACGTCTCCACTGAAGTATTTAGGTCACGGATATGACGTTGTAAAATATAAAGACTAACAGATGGCAAAGAAAAAGGTAGAAGAAAAAGTTCCGTCACCTTGAGTCGACCTTACGACCCCTCGCTCCGCAGAGCGCGGCGCGAAACGATTCGGCCACAGACGGTACGTTTTTCGCTATACTAACGGCGAGCTATTTATATACACCATTTGCCGGTGGCGGTAATCAGAGATCGGTGGTACATCAGCGTGTTTTCGTTATCATTAGCGAGATGGCGCTAATGGCTGGAAGGACGCGCTTTAAAGATCGTCGTCCCACGCTTTGCGATGGGCGCGCGCCTCTACGGGGCGTGGTCGCTCGTGCGCACGCGCTTATCTCTGGATGGCGGTGGTTTCTACGTCTTGTGCTCTCACCGCAAGTTTGTGTTGAGAGCAGGAAGGTCAGTTTGCTCATTGCAGCGGCCGCTTTTGCGAAAGGAGCGCGCTGCTCACACAAAAATAAGTTACAACTTTGACAATTAGTTCGCGCTCATCCCGCGTATGCTCGCTCCGTGCGTCCTTTCTGCTTGAGCAGCGCGTTGCAAGTTTCGAGCTGCTTGCCGTTCTTCGCGTGACATTACAATGTGTTGCCATAACAGTCATTCCTTCGCCCTTGGTGCGAAAGAATGCAGAACAAACGCTCAACTACGTCTGTGAAGAAAGTTCCTCTGGTAGAGGAATCAGCCATGTTTTTTTTTCTTCGTACTGCGGAGCTGTTAAGCTTTTCGTTAGTCCATGTTGCGCCATCAGGAAACTCAGCCCGGATTGCTATAACCTAGGGAAGCGAAGCTAAAGCTCCGGCGCTTCTGGTATTGCGGTAGATGAGTTGCTGTTGGCGCCGCTTGATCGTACTGACACTGCGAAAGCGTCTTGTTCAGTTTGGAGACCACCGCGCAAGTCTATTTTCACGTCAGATAACACATGGATGGACAAGGTATTATCCACGAAGTCATTTCAAGATGCGACGCTGTAAGTACCTGAGTTGCACATGCGCGCACAGGAAAGGGACAAATAATCCAGACACAGGTGTACATGACGCAAGCTAAACTATATCAGATGTAAATGTAAAGCATGTTATCATGTGGCAGAAAAAACGTCTGCATCATGGAACGCTGCATAAAGCTCCTTTTAAATTAGCATGCCCCATTTACACGGCTTTCGAAAGAAACTAATATTTTAATAAACGTTCATTTCAGTGTTCTCGATCATGTTATCACCATTCTTCAAAGTTTTCTGCAGCACCGGGGCGCGAATGCGGCCCGACATCACGCGCCTCCATTGATTTCTACGGCGCATCTACGGCGCGCCCGCGGGAGCGCCGGCGAAAAATGGTGCTGTGCGCAGAGCGCGCTGGCGGCGGGCGAGGAGAATCGAGGAGGAAACGCGCGCGTGGAGGAGAGTGTCGTTACTTTCCTAGATCAAGGGGCTTTAGGGCAAACCATCTCCCGCTAAACGCGACAATGAGGCTATGCGAAGCAGCGTTTCGGCATGTCGAGCCCGCGTTTGAGAGGGTGAGTGGAGAGGGGGAGATATAGGAGGACGGGAGAGGGGAAGTGGAAAGCGGGAGTGAAGAGGGGAATAGAGGGGGCGGGAGCGGAGAGGGGGAGTGGGGAGGAGGCATGTGGAGAGGGTCTGCGCATGCGCAGTAAGGGTGGTCACGCCGCACACCACCACCACCGCCGCCTTGAGCTCCGCTATTCGCCGCGAGATCGGGTTATAGGTGCACATGCAGCACCGTCGCTGCGTTTGTGTGGGGGCAGTGTCTCCTTCCACCGGGTGGCAGGAGACGTTAGGTGGGCAAAGCGTTCGGTTCACCCATATAGCCGCTTAAAACCGGCTTGACTTGGCTTGAAGTGTATAAGTAGGTGGCGGCAGAGTAGCGTTCAGGCCCGTTTGTGTGGCTTGCGTGGTGAGTGTTGGCAGAGGAGGCACACTACTGTACTGATGTTGATATTGAGCGTGAACTGTGTGCATTAACGAGAACTGTGTGTGTTGTAGAAGTCGTACAGAATCGTTGCCGCTTTTGTTGCGATATCGTCCGGTTCAGTGGACCACTGCCAAATCTATAAGCAATGATAACGAGCTGTACGAGCATGAGATAAAGGCCGTGTGTTACGTGATTTGTGAAATGTGTCTGTTTGACGCACAGCTTGTACTGTGGCGTACGTGTATGTGTGGTAAGTGCGTGCTCTGCGTGACCCGTTTGTGTGGCTTGCGTGGTGGGTGCTGGCAGGGGAGGCACGGCACTACGCACTACTGTACTGGTGTTGATATTGAGCGTGAACTGTGCGCATTAACGAGAACCGCCTCTGACCGTAGGGACGTGATCGCGTTGTGTATGTTGTAGAAGTCGTAGCAAGTCGTTGCCGCTTTCGTTCCTGCGATGTCCCCTTGTTCAGTGGACCATTGCCAAATCTATAAGATATGATAACGAGCTGTACGAGCATGAGATAAAGGCCATGAATTACGTGATTTGTGAATGTCTGTCTGACGCACAGCTTGTACTGTGGCGGACGTGTATGTGTGGTAAGTGCGTGCTTTGCGTGGATCGATCGCTTACAGTTGAAAAGTCATTTGGGCGAAGTGTACTTGAACCATCACTTTTATTTAACGGTGCGGCTAGGGTTACGTCCAGGCGTAACTGTAGCCGTCGCTATCGTTACGCCCAGACGTAACTGGGCGTAACTGGGTTACGCGTCCTATGCGCAGACTAAAACAACTCCTTGCTGTTTGCAATCTACTGTCCCTGAGAATATTTGACGTAAGTTAGGGGTGGTCACCTTGTGGTCGGTGTGAAAGGTTAGACGTTTACACCTATCCACTGTAACTGTAACGTTCAGCACGGCCGCTCGCTGAATTAAGCGGCCATACATTCAGTATCACTGTCGTATCACCGATTTACCAGCATCACTTATGTATTGAGACGTGCGTGGTTTGTTTTGCCGGACTGTTTCGCGCGCGTATCAGCAGCTCTGTTGTCGAGACAGACCAGCTGACGCACTTTAGGAAGACGTTAATTTCGGCCTCCGCCGGAGCCACGCTGCCTTCAGCCATCGTCTCGGGTGCTGCCTTTTCCTTAGCTTCGTTGAAGCGGTCAACCTCACTTTGGGGCAATCACGGTTAGTGAAGTAACTGCAGGTCTCCATCTAACTCGATGTAAGTACGGTTTGCGTGCCCGTGTTGATGTATCACACGTCCACTAGGCTTACGTCCATACAATAACAATCGGTACAGCTGCCCCGCGTGTGTACACATAAATGTCGTCTTTAGAAAGCCTCCTTCCGTCCAGTTATGTTGGTGCAGCCTACTTGGCCTACTCGCAACACATTGTTGCGAGATTGGGCTCACCGTCGCGGCGTTAGCAGTGTAGTATGGATGGGCGGTCGGCGGCACATATCCAATTAAGTGTTGCACATATCCAAGAAAGCGCGTTGACTACAGCCCAATGGTGGTATATACGCCCTCCATTGCCACATTAGTGCACGAAGCCGTCCTAACGTTCCTATTACGTGTGTGAGAAGTGCAATCCGCCAATCAATGGGGTACTGGCCTTCGGCGACAGTCGTGTTTTCGACTGTGCTCGATGTTTTTTTTTTTCTTGCTTTATTTGTACGTGCTTAGGTTATGTTCTGCCCATACTACAATATAAATGGTGTTGTGCGACTGAACCAATGTACTTCTTGCTGTAGCGGCTACAAAAAAAAGCCTGTATTTCTGTGTAATTATAGTTGAAGTGGAACTCCGTGCACTCTGCTTTTCTGTTTGCATGAATCCGTGTACCTCTCTAGAAGTGCGTGACTTGAGGTCTTTTTTACTGCTAACTGGCCTTTGCAGACTATAGTTCATGCTTGGTATCACAAGGATTTCTAAATCGCCAACACTTCACGAGATTGCGAACAGTCATTTACGAAAAGTCCTTAAAACACAGTTCTCTCCCGACTGATTGGAAAATGGCATCGGTTGCTTTCCTCTGTCTCTTCCCTCCTCCCGAAAGAGCAGGCAGGCGTTGTGCCCCTTCTGGTGGCAGTTGCCAGCTTGCTCTCTCCCTCTTTTCTCTGTGTCCTGGTGCTTGTATGTATACAAATCAAATAAATAAATAAATTGCTCAATCTGGCCCGCGCAACGTTATCAATAACTACCGCCCCATTTCACTCACTTCTGTGTGCTGCAAAATTCTTGAACACGTTTTATATACCGCCATTGTTAAGCATATAGATAGTAATTCTTTATTGAACTCAAACCAGCACGGATTTAGACATGAACTATCGCGCGTCACACAACTAGTAGAGTTCACACATGTTTTAGCAGCAGCACTGGACGATAACTCTTCGGTTGATTGTATTTTCCTCGACTTTCAGAAAGCGTTCGACACTGTTTCGCACTACTTATTACTGCAAAAACTGTCCAGCTTTGACATTAATCCCCATGTTATTGCATGGGTTGCTGAATATTTACGTGAGAGGCGACAATGCGTATTTGTAAACGGCGAACAGTCTGCAATAACTGATGTTACGTCAGGGGTGCCTCAGGGATCAGTACTGGGACCCCTTGTTTTCTTACTTTATATCAATGAGATTAATGAAAACGTACAATATCATATTAGGCTATTTGCAGATGACTGCATATTATACCGCAAAATTACCTCTGAAACTGACTGATCTGTGATCCAAAACGACTTATGTGCGATACACGCATGGTGTGAGCGATGGGAAATGAAACTGAAGCTTAAGAAAACGGTGTGCATGAGGTTCACCAGAAAAAAAAATCCAGGTGAATTCGAATACACAATAAACTACTCACCGGTAAAAATGGTGTGCGAATACAAATACCTAGGCGTTTACTTTTGCCCCTCTTTATCATGGAGTCGGCATGTGGATGATACCGTAGGTAAAGCTTGTCGGAGTTTCGGATTTTGGCGACGAAATACACGTGCATTTCCACAGCAAACCCGGGAGTTATTATATAATACGCGTGCTGCGTGTGGGACCCTTCAACAGCATCAAACAAAGAAAGGTTAGAAAAAGTTCAGTCCATGGCGGCAAGATATGTGCTTAGTTTAGTGCAACGGAATCTAAGGCGATATTAAAATGGAAGTCTCTGCAGCATGCGAAGAGCGTCATTTCGACTGAAGCTATTACACAGCATATATTATTTTCGTACTCGAATTCCCCGTGACGTATACATTAACCGGCCTCACTACACATCAGCACGCAAAGATCACGAACACAGTTAAGATAAGAGAATATAAATGCAATACATCGTCCTTCAGCAACTCTTTTTTTCCCAGAACTATCAGTCAGTGGAATCGACTTCCTTCCACAATTGTAGGAATTTCGTCTAATGACGCATTCTTTTCTGCAATAAAAATGATTGAATCTTTTGACCACTGAGCCTTAAAAGAAATCATGCGTACGCCTGGTAATCACCATAATCTATACTGTATCCCATTTGTAAACTGTATTGTTTTCTTTTAGTGCTTCCTTTGCATCTTGTGCTGTACTATATATTTGCCTTCAAAATTGGCTAGCGCGAAAATGGACAAGGACTGAGAAGGAACACTGATGTACAGGACAGGCGCTACTCGCAACTAAAGTTTATTCAGAAACGTCTTCGAGCTATTGCCTCACAATGCCTTGAATCGGTGCTGGCAAAGTCCTGCGTTCACTTGGCTCAGGATAGTTTTAATAGCCAGATTGAGCGCCTACAGGCGGCTGGGTTCCCCTGCTCGAACTTGACTGCTGTGTCCGAAACCCTCCTTCAGAAACTGAAGGGGAAGAAGAGGCCTGGCTCTGCTCATGCAGAAAAAAGGCCGGAAGTGGTGCCGTATGTGCACAAAGTGGCACACAATTTAAAAAATGTGGCAAATAGGTACAATGTACCCATAGTTTTTTCAGCGCCGCATAAACTGGCTGGGCTATGCCCTCGCATTTCGGGACCACTTAAAAAACCGACGTGCGGAAAAAAGCACGTCCGGCCCTACGTCACATGCGCCGTAGGCGTCGTGTACGAAATCCCACTCACTTGTGGCAAGGTTTATATCGGACAAACTGGTCGTTGCGTCAACGATCGAGCACGGGAACACGAGCGCTCTGTTAAGAATAATTTGACTTTTCATCTGCCTACGCATTGTAGGACCTGTGCCTGTGAGCCAGTGCTGTCTAGCATTCGAATAGACCGATCTCACCGCGAGTTGCACTACGCCACCGCTGCCGCCGTGCATGCCGGTACTTGTAGTACTCGGTACGTTCAGCTGCCTACAGCTGGTGCATTGGCGAGCTGCATTAACGAGCTTTAGCGGCCTTATTTGGATGAATTGCGATGGTTGGGCTGACGTGCTGTGTGCTAGGATGCTACAAGAGGAGCCTGAAGCAAAAGGACTCGGATTTTACGTGTTCTCAAAGGATTTCAAGCTCTGACAGGAATGTGCGCGACAGTCAACGAAGTCGGACAGAGAGGCAACTGCCGCGCACTTTCTTGTTCTACGTGTTTTTGAACTCCCTGTGCATGATGCATCGTGGTTTATCAGTGCCATATTGCGTCATAACAACCTTGCTGCGCGAACGATGGACCGATCAGCGACAGCAAAAAGTTCATATAACGAGAGCTCGATCCCTTTGCCGGGGCGATCGCCGCTAGCGGCGACAGATTGGATACGTCTTTCCCGGGCTCAACACAGATCGCTTTAATATATAGGGAGACCTAAATCGACCTCTCACCAAATGCGATGACGACTGTCAAGCGTCTAGCATGAATGAGACCTGTAATACAAGCCAAGATTATAACTGCACGGCGAAAACTCGGCCGTGCCGGCATCGCAGCCAACTCCGCCGCCGGGATTTCCCTATTCCTTTCAATATGCGATATTATTGTGAACTCATCGTAAAACGGGCAACAGCGGTAGCAAAGCTGAACTTCTTTATGAGCGTAGGCTATTAACCGTACACTGCTGTACCGTACACTGCCTAGCGACGATACCAGCGCCGAGCCACCGGCTGAGGCCGCCGCCGCCAGCCGGAGCGAGCTACTGCTTATCCGTCGCATTGCGTGTGTCGCCAAAATCTCTTACTGACTCATCCATCCCTTGTACAGCAGGAAATATTATGCCATTCACGAGATTTTTGTGAAGCGGCATGAGCGGCCAGTCACCGTATAGCGGAGAGCTCTACGCAGTTTGGGCAAGTTATTTTCCGGATACTGTAGCTTGTGTCGCTTGCATGCTTGCGTTCACTAAAGAATATATTTGCTCTCATCACGACGGAAACGTGGTTTCTTTTTTTTATTACTAATAGTTAATCAGCAAAACGACGCAAGCGCATCAACCCGACGAGACAACCTCGTCACATGTAAGCACTATCAACTGTTCTTTTTTTCCTTTAGCGCTAGGATGCAGTTAACCTGAAATAAAATAACATACATTGGAGGTGCGGACACAGTTTTCCACCGCATTCAATCGCCTTGCGTGTCGAGGATTGGTGTAAAACACCAATATACCTGAAACACGCAGCAAGCAGCCGCACCAGCAGCGCTCCGAGAACTACAACTAAGATGGCGGCAGTGCCACCGTCGGAAACTCGCGCATGCGCAGATGGTCTGGTGGGATCGGTCTATTCTGGGCAGAAGTGGGAATGCGCTGGCCAGAGAACTAATGGAGGCTTATCATATTAAAAAGAAAGACCGTGAATGTATCAGTGACACTTCTGTTGTTCTGCGCAGTAAGGAAAGACTGTTCTTAGACACTTGGTTGTAATGCGAATATGTTTTGGTATCCCGGTCCTGATTAGCATGTCGACTGTCATGTGCATTGCGCCTGCGCGCGCCACTCGGCTGTGTATATATGTAGGAAGACGTTTCTGAATAAACTTTAGTTGCGAGTAGCGCCTGTCCTGTACATCAGTGTTCCTTCTCAGTCCTTGTCCATTTTCGCGCTAGCCAATTTTGAAGATTATGAACCAACTAGCCCAACAACGTATACTCTTAAGCTATATATTTGCCACTGCCGCGCTTTGTTGTAATTACTGTTCGCATTGCCATTAACTATTATCACTGTGCTTTCTGTTTATTTTAGATTGTTTTCCCAATGTATACGACATTTTTGATGTAGCTGTGTTCGACGCAGCTGTGTACGTTTGTGTCGGCGCAGAATAATCTACATTTTCATTTGCACCTGCAACTTTCATGCTTGTTCTTTTTCTGTACACCTCCCCCCCCCCCCCCCCCCCACTGTAATGCCTGTATGGGCGCTATGGGTACTAAATAAATAAAATAAAATAATAATTGTGTCTCAAAAATTCTGCATTCACACCTCCATACCGACACGTGCATGCACTCATTTATTAAAAATATCAAACAGCGCTTTTTTAAACACAAGACGAAGGAAAGAAGAGACGCATGTGTCCCTCCATTCCTTCGTCTTGTGTTTAAAAAAGCGCTGATTTATATTTTTACTATACAACCTCACCAACTCGCCCAATTTGCGTGTCCTCCTCACTTATTAGTCTGCATAAAAGCCTTGGAAATTGAAATGCTTGTTTATATCGTGCTGACATACGTACAAGCATTTCATGCTGTGCTAACACAACGGAATAGGCTGCCCTCTGAGGACGCGCGCAGGACGTTCGCACACTAGCGAACACGGTGTGGCTAGCAGACGACGCAGGGAGCCATAATCAGCTGCTAAAGTTACGTCCACCGTGTGATTCACAATGCGCACTTAAGTTTAATAATTATCTTGCCAGTCTCAGTGGTTGGTTCGTGTCACTGAGACGCTGTCGCTTCGCGGTGCGCCGTCATCGCTCCACTATTTTGCTCGAGTGGCTGGTGTCACTACAGCAAGAGTACGGAGCGCGACGTGGGCTGGGGCGTCCACCGCTGCCACCAAGGCGATTTCCTTAAACAAAAAATATTACGGCGCCCGTGGAGCACTTAATAAAAAAAGAGAGAGAAGGACAACAGCGAGGCTCGAACCAACGTTCTCGCAGATCCGAGCACGACACGTACTAGCCCGCTGCGCCACTAGAGCCGATCGGTTCGGTGCGTCTAATCTCACGCTGGACGTAACTTTAAGACTTGTTATTCTTACTTCCAGACGTAACTGCAACGGCTCCTATAGTTACGTCTAGACGTAAAGCTAGACACTCCGTTCTTCCTTTCCATCAAGAACCAATTATTACAGACATTCACAAATCACATAACACATGGCCTTTATCTCACGCTCGTTATCGTTGCTTATAGATTTGGCGGCGGTCCACTGAACACGGGGACATCGCAGAAACAAAAGCGGCAACGACTTGCACATGAATAACTTTCTACAACACTCTACACAACGCGACCACGTCCCCACGGTTACACCACGGCCAGAGGCGGTTCTCGCGCACACAGTTCACGCTCAAAACCAACACCAGTAGTGCCGTCTCTGCCAAAACCCACAACACCACGCAAAAATAAACGGCGGCCTGAACGCTACTCTGCCGCCACCTACCTATACACTTCAAGCCAAGTCAAGCCGGTTTTAGGCGGCTATATGGGTGAACCGAACGCTTTACCCCACCTACCGTCTCCTGCCACCCGCGCGCAGGTGACGCGGCCTTGTGTGGGTACACGGTCGGCGGCGCGTACACAAATGTACGCAGCGGCGCCTCGCCGTATGCGGTTTGACTCAACGTTTTTAGAATCAGTACAGTTTCGCAGCTCCGCTCGCGTGCCGGCACAGGCGGCCGACGCGTGAACTCACGGCGCTGCTGCTCCATTTTGCTTCACTTGCCGTGGCCCCCGGGATGGGATACGGCAACGCACCGTTGCTATACCGTTGCTCTCAATGGCGCGTTGGCGAAGCTAATCGCGGAAGCGACGCACCTGCCGGAGCGATCTCAGACGCGCGAGGGGTAGCCGCTTGCGACGCGTTGCGCGTTTCTCTTTGCTCGCTTTCTCCGTACTCCGTGCGTGATTGTTTGCGAACGGTGATCGCTTGGGAAGCAGTTCTTTCGATTTAGCACGTGTGAAAGGGACAAAGCTGACGAATGTCATCTTGATGCGCGTGTTGCACGAGCTGCTCGGAAACGAACACTGATCATCACTTCACCGAATCAGGGCAGGCACTTGCAAGAAATACCTTCTGAACGCCAATCATATCAGCATCGTGAAGACTAACTTCGCTACAAGTCGCCTAGGCGAGCTCAGGAAATAAAATCAGGTACCTTGATCAACCATAGTTCGCGTAGTACGCCTTTCTAAAAAAATCAGAATTAATTCGGCCGAAAATTAACAACGGTCCTCTGTTTTACGACTTGCTCAGTATGACAAATCTAGGTACATGAGCCAGTGTCGTTTTCGCCTCCACAGAAAAAATGCGACCGCCGTAGTCATGATCGATCCCGCAACCTTCGGTGGAGCAGCCGAGCACCGTAACCACTGTTCCACCGTGGCGGCTAAACACAGGTTGACGGCAATGAAATATTCGTGCGAGAGGACAGCTAGGCGTGTGAGATTGTACCATTATTATAGGTCACGTTTGATTATCTTTTTTATGTTCTTGGAGCTTAGCTTGGTAAATAATCGCTTTTTAATACTGTCGAGGTTATTGCAAAAGATTAAATCTCCGAATCTCGGCTGTCACGGCCGCCCAAAGCTGCAGCGATGATAGGTCACATGGGTGTTGTAGCAGACGACGCGTGAGGCATGATGCAAGATTAGTGTGCCTCGATGTGTGCGACAAAACGCGCAACAAAACGCGCATCAAGGCACCCTATGCAAGATGTAACTGCAGCGCCGCTAGTTCTTGCGTCGGCCGTCGCGTCCACTTCGGAGAGCAAGCGTCTATGGGGAGCTGCGAAACTGACCTGGTTCTAGAAACGTTGGTTTGAGTCGATTGTTGGCGAGTAAAGCGCGTTGACTGCAGCAAAATGGTGATGCATGTGCCCTCCATTGCCACAATAATGCACGCTACCGTCCTAACGTATCTATTAATTGTTAGAGAAGTGCAATCTGCCAATCAATGTGGTACTGGACTTCAGTCACATTCGTGTTTTGCCCTGTGCTCGATGTTTTTTCTTGGTTTATTTACACGTGTTTAAATTGTGTTTTGCCCATACCACAACATAAACTGTGTTGCGCGACTGAGCCATTGAAGTATTTACTGCTTGCTCTAGCGGCTACAGAGAACCTGTATTTCTGCGTAATTAGATGAAGTAGAACTTTGTGCGCTCTGCTTTTCTGTTTGCATGAATACGCGTATTGCGGTAGAAATGCGTGGCTTCAGGTCTTTTTTACCGCTTACCATCATCTGCAGACGCTAGTTCATGCTTTGGGGTACCACAAGAATTTCCAAATCGCCAAAACATCACGAGATGGTGTCACTAAAACTCTGCATTCACACCTCCACATTTAGTACCTTTTCTTCGTTTAGGACGACGCCGAATAAACTATGTGACGTGCCTGAACGAGAAAGCGGTACCACATTGAAATGATTTTGGCGAATGGACGGTACGATGGTTAGACCTAGCGCCATACCGACACGGGCTGTACTCACTTATTAGAGTGCATACAAGTCTCGTAAGGCGATATGCCAATATATATCGTGTAGGCATACGTACAAGCATTTGATACTGCGCTAGCACAACGGAATAAGATGTAATCTGAAGACGCGCATGCCGTACGCACCCATGCAAACACGGTGTGGCTAGCAGACGACGCAAGCAGCCATCCACACCGCGGGGTTTCGTCCGCTCGCCGCTAGGTGCCGACTCTGCTCGATCTCGCCGCCAATAAGATACTTCGCATCTAAAAGCTAAGGCTTTTCATGTGGACAAATGTACGTACATAAGACAGACAAGGCGGTGTCTTAACAAAAGTTTAAGCGAGAACAAGTACAACCTGAAGGAAAGCGCTGCATGCTCTCATTTGGCGGCGCACTGCCGTAATTTCGGGGACAGCGCATGTCATCTCCTGTTCGGCCAAGCCACTGTTATGTAGAAATACAAGGATACCCTCTCCAGAGAAAAAGATGGTTGATCCCTCCGTAATAAGAATCGGAATAACACGAAAGTAAAGCGTGCCCTTACAGAAGTGTCTGAATGTTACTGTACACTGATATAAGAGAGTTCACACATTGTATATTGATGTCTGGCAGCTATAGTACCGTTTACCGTGGATGAACCCACTTTGATGATTGGTGGTACATCTCCATCCCGACAACTAACGTCCATGTTAAGTGATTACACAAAACATTGTAGTGGCTGTAGTAGTTAACGGCGAAAGCGTAATCAGGGAACGAGGTGTGATAGCCAGAAGAGCGGCGCATATTGAACGCAGAACTTGGTCGCCATCCCGCGGCACGTTGAAATGTGATTTAACATTAAAGCCGGACTAGAGGGAAATGCAAAGCGCGTCGTGCCGCCCCCGGCCGCGATTTTTCTCGGGGCGAGCGCGTGAGCGGGGAACGCGGTGTAACAGCCAGGTGAGGCAGGCGCGCGTCGCAGAGCTATTTTTGGTTTCGATTAGCGTGATGCTATGAGCGACACCGACGCTTTTACGACGCTTGGGCTAAGATCGCCACTTCGCGACGTGTTAAGCTATTGACAAAATTGAACTTCTATTGAAAACGCGCCGAATGGGACGGACATGTAACGCGTTGCAGGTGTTAATCTCGGAGGCCGCAGTAATGACGAATTACTTTACTTCACGGCTCCCAGAGGGCAACACCACCCCGCCGAACGAGAGAGTGGTAGATATAAAAGGCGCGTTTGTAAAGAATGTAAAGTCTGTGACCGTGGCGCAGTGGATAGCGTGCTCGGCATTTGTTGTTGCGGACCGAGTGGTCGTGGGTTCGATGCCCGTTGACGGAACCTTGTCTTTGCCATCTGATCGGGTAAATTTTTTCGACCTTATTTCCGTGACGGAAATACGTCACTGAAGTCTTGGTGGACCGCGGCATAAAACACTTTCGTGTTAAAAGTTATAGTGCCCACATTTATGACGTTGGAGGCCTAAAACTTGTTTGCCTGCCTGTCCTTGGCCCCTTAAATGCTGTTTTTTTCTGCCTATTTATTTTTTTCCCATTTATTTACCCTGAAGGCCCGTTGGGCATTACAATTTAGTACGGTGAACACAAAAATTGGATACACAGAAAAAGAATATAGCGGTGCTAATAACACTCGTATAGTCACTCTTGTATGAAGAAGCGTATGTGTAATCAGGTGAGAATATGCAAAAAAAAGAAAATAAAAATATTTACAGAAAGCACTCGCAGAAAAAGTATATACGATTCAGCCACAAACGTGAGAAAAGCAAAGAAAAAGAAAAAAATGTATAGACAGAAGACACTTGCAGAAGAAAGTGTATACAGCAAGATGGTAAGTTAGGCCAGTTGGATTACGTTCATAATTGAAAATTTTGTTGAAGCGCACCAAAAAACAGACGGACAGAAGAGGCTGACAAGGACACAGCGGTCCGTCGGCTTTTTGGTGCGCTTCAACAAAATTTTCAATTATGAAAGTGTATACAATTCACAAAAAAAATGTGGGAAAAGCAAGCAAAGAAGAGACAAGTATTTCCAGAAAGCAATACAACGACTCGAACATATATATACTGAAGCATCAGATAATTTCTTTGATGGAGTTGAATACACCGTAATAAAGCAAGAGTGTCAGAATCTCTGAGAATGTTGTGGCACGGCCGCTGGATCAAAGCGCACAAGGTGCGGCCTGTTGCGTGCGCCGAAAACAGCGGGAGAGGCCTAGTTCACTTGACTGCCACCGCAGCACCACCGGTCAAGGAGAGTTTGCGCCGGGGAAGCGGTGCGTGTTTGGCGCGCGCAGGCGCGCTATGTCCGCTTCGCAGTGCTGCAAGCGGACACGTCGAGTTTGGTGCCCGCTCAATGCATTCTTTTACGCCGCAACAGGACCTTTTCTCCCATGCAAACGGTTTTGACATCGTGACCTCATGTTTGAAAAGTGGAAAGCGTTAATGACAAAGCCTCTCCCGTCTTCACGGCACAGGATTAATACATGCTTCAAATTCTACAAAATAACCTGAAAGTGATATTGCGCGCTTTTGGGCTATTTGAATATTGCACAATGTTTTCAGCAATTTGAATAGCAAAACATTTTTTGTGTTATTTAAATATTGCACCACGTGCATGCAAAAAATGAAAATGCAAGGTTCCGTGCGTAAAATTAATCATATTTTTATTAACAAAAACCGCCATTCACTGAACCTCCAGTATGCATGTATTTTCTAACAAAGCAGAATAATTTGCATTGCAAAGTTAATAAAAAATTACAGTTGGTGAAATGCCGTCATGACCTCAAAGGCGCAGCACTTTTCTGGAGAGGGGCTTGTGTGCCAGCCTTACCAGACGCTGCACAGTTGCGCTGATGTTCCCTGCTCAGTTGGCTAGCAGTGGTCGAAGCAGCCGTTTTAGAAAAACATCACAGAGGCGGTTTGTGTGCTGAGGGCTGCCCGAACCACACCGTAGTGCACTGCACGTAACTAAATGTGGGAGGAGGGCTGAGTGA
This sequence comes from Rhipicephalus sanguineus, assembly GCF_013339695.2. Taxonomy (NCBI): domain Eukaryota; kingdom Metazoa; phylum Arthropoda; class Arachnida; order Ixodida; family Ixodidae; genus Rhipicephalus; species Rhipicephalus sanguineus. The sequence continues at coordinate 220,919,439 of NC_051178.1, forward strand.
AGAACTTTACACAGATTTCCACTTCTCCGGACTTCGATGTCCTTCATCACTTCACTGACAAAGCCACATGCGAGCTTGCAAATTTGCACTATCTCCATTTTGGGATAGCGAAGTTGTCCATTCTCAATCTTCTTTATGAAATCGTACATGCCCCCACACGGCTTTGGTTCTTGTAGGAGAACCTTGCACGCTTCACAGGTCAACTGCAAATAATAAAATCAAGCAAAAGAAAATTTGCATCAAAAGCACAATGCAACGGCATAGAATACCTTGCTTACTTGGCCTTGCTAAGCAAAAATATATCTATATTTTTTACAGCGGGCAGATGAACATCATGCGGAAAGAACACTGGCATACATGTATATCTGGTGGGGAAAGTTATAGTGACCGCCCCCCATCATGGCGAAACCCCTGTCTTGATCCGGGCTTAAACATTTAAGACCAAAGCCTTATATACCGCATTAAACGTGAAATTCGACCGTCAACGTCGCGGACTAGCGATGCGAAAAATCATCGTCACGTGATGACGTCATCATACGACGCCAGAGATCGCCAAAATATCTGACGTCGCGACGTAGCGTCATATAATGACGTCATCACATGACATCGCAGCGTGGTCAGAGGTGGCCCGATTACGGAGGCAATGCAAAACCACGTTAGTGCAGAAAGCTTTCGAAGGGTGGCGAGGCAAGTGTCGGCGTTCCGCGGCGTCAGGGACGAGTGATGCAAAAAATCATCATCACATGACATCGCCATATGACGTCAGAAATCGCCAAAACATGTGACGTCATTGCGACGCCCCGTGACGTAACGTCATATAATGACGTCATCACATGACATCCTAGCATGGTCAAAGGGGGTCTGATCACGAAGGCAATGCAAAACCACGTTAGGTGCGGAAAGCTTTCGAAGGGTGGCGGGGCAGGATCAACACATCGACTGAGAAGAAAAAGATGGCTTTCGCTTTCGAGTCGTCCTAAGTGAATGCATAAGGGACGCTGTGAGTTTTTCTCCGGGCTGTACTAGGCTTCAGTACAAGTCAGCCCCGAACCCTATCCTTGGTTTTCATTCTTTAAAAGACAGGCGAAGGGAACGAAAAGTTGCGAAATATGAGCAATTTCTAGTTCACATACTGCGAATAGCATTTCGAAGAATGCGGAATAGCAGTGAAGGTTTGAGACAGCCTCGGCGTGAACGATGCGCTAGCGCAGCGTTCGAAGGAGGACAACAAAATAGTGCAAAATGTATTCGTCCGTACCTTCTCCTCACATGCACGTGCGAGGTATCCGGCCAGGTATGCTAGGGGAGCTAGCTCGATATCATCCGGTGTAGCAAACGAGACGTGTAGGAACTCCAGCTCATGGGAAAGCCGTTTAGCACCAAGCACTACCGCAAGTGGCATAGCGGTGGTGTCGCCGTCTCTGGCTTTCGGCTTGAGGAGGTGCATTCGTTTCTGAGCTATGAGGAGCATTTCCGCTCTTAGCAGCTTGGAGAATTCCAACCTGGTAAAAAAAAGTGGCAAGTTACAAGGACCCCCAGCAGCTGCATAGTTACATACCTTTAGAAGCTTTTCGGCTGTGAAGACGGCGGTTCTGGCGTCGACTTTGTCATTGCCTCCATTAAACTGCCGAAAGCAACTGAAGAGAGACTCCACAGGGTCGCTGTTCAAAGCCCGGGTCAAGACGTAGCGAAAGCTGAAAAGGAATTTGTTCGATACTTAGTCAGTATACATATGCGTAACGACGATACAAAATGTGAACGTGGATTTACGAAAAAAAAGAACTTACTTGTTGTCTAAGAGGTGTTGTATCAACGCTACAGTTGACCTTGTAGTCATTAGTGTTGCTTCGTACGTTTCTTTGGTCATTTTCTTTTTGGTGTTGCCGCCAGAATGCTGGATCTCTTCGATGTAAGTGATGAAATCTACTTCTAGCCACGAAAGGCGGTCGTCGTCGCTAAAGTAGAAGGGTTCTTCACCTTGACCGTGTGGCTTCACAGTGCCAATATTGTGAAGATCGTACCATTTCGACACCATTTTCATGAAGGTGATGGTGGGCAAACAGTCTTGAAATTCTGTCGCATCGGGGTGACATTGTGGGTTTTCTTGTAGGAACTCAAGCGTCGCTATCACGACAGGAGAGAACACTTGCGTAGCCCTTGACACCTTCATCTTCTCTAGGTTGTTCGGCTCAACGTGTGACTGTGTTAGAAACCTCACTGGCTTTACGAGCAGCTGTGACTGAATGCCGAGTAGCTTCTTTAAATAGAAGCCACCTTGAATGAGATTATCTCCGTCGGTCATCTCTCTTTCCACAAAATTGTTTCTGAGGTTCTTGATCAGGTGATTCGGATCAAAAGACAAAAAAAGAGGGTCAGCATGTCTGAATGGGTGTGGCACAACATGCACAAGCGTGCCTTCCTCCGAAAGGGCCTTGAATAGGGCAACATTTGACTGGTGATTGTCGGTAACAATCCTTGTCACACGGAAGCCCACCTCTTCGACTGCCTTTACAACAGTCTTTGTCATACAAAGAAGTTGCTCGCTTCTCAAGCAACGGGTAAAGAAGTACCCAACTGGTATGACATAAGCAGTCGATAGCCCTCGTAGGACGAAGCACAACAACCTGTTCGCCACTTCAGGTGTTTGTCGACGATCGCTGTTCAGGACCCATGTCAACAAGGCCGAAAACCTTGTCAACTTGACGGTCGTACATCACCTTCTGTTGTATTGCCATTTCATCTATGATTAGGGAGCAGAAGATTTCTTGTTGAACTTGCAACACCTGAAACTCTGCGCGGAGGCGTTCTGTTATCAGCGATGTGACACCTATTTCGCCTGTTGAGTGCCCGACGTACTTTTGTAGCGTGGCACGACAAGGCAACTTAAACAGGCGTCTCGTCCTGACATGTTCGTATCCTTTGTTGGAGCACGCTTTCCAGAGCACGCACTCTCTCAGAATTCCTTCACTGTAGACTGGCTTTTTGGAAAAGAAGTTCGAGACCTGATTTTTGATAAATTCTGCAGTTTTGTGGCCTTCGTTTGCAGCTTTTAGTAAACTCAAAAAAGAGGCGATTTCTTTGTTACTTTCGAAAGCTTGTAGCCGTTCACGAACCGTGTCGTGTTGGCTTTGCAGTGTCTGCAGTGAGTGCTTTAGACGGGAAATTTTCCGCTGCAGGCGATTCGTTGTTATTTTCGCCTCTTCCATCGTCCGCTTCAAATCAAGATCTGTTTGAGATGTTTTATCTGTAGCTGAGCTCGTTCGGCGCTCGCTATCAGCAGGCAGCGCAGAGTCAGATGTTACCTCCGAAAATCCAACAGGTGCAACATGTTCGCTGAAGAAATCTTGACCGACATCTCCATGCATGCTTTCCTCTGGGTCACTATTGTTCGCGCGAACTGATGCACTGTCATCGGATAGTTCTCTTCGAGGCCGCTTCCTTTTCCTAGGAGTGCTTACCTTTTGCATATATGACGGGTAATTGGGGAACACCGTTGGTATAGCAGTTGGCAAGAGCATTCGCAGTTTCGCGCCTTTCTTGTAGTCATTTTCGGTGAAGTGCAGGGAACAAACCAAAGAATGGTCGCTGGGTACCCACCTCGTTTCCTTTCCTCCAGAACCCTGCCTGGAGATGTTTCTGAGCCAAGCTTGTCGGCGTTCAGCATCTGATGGAAATTCATGGTAGGCCAAATCGGGATTTTTCTTTGCATTCGACGTGCACAGTGGAACGGAGCAGTTCTTCGGCATGCTGCCGCTGTAACTACGCAGCTGAACTGCGTTTCGGTTTGTGGGAGGCACAACACATTAGAGTCAACGCGATTATCGTTGTTACAAGCTCGTAACCTCACTCCGCTGTGCAAAAAAGGCGCGCTCACAATACCGCGCTTCGTCGGAGGATCCCCCACTACTAGCGCCCCCTCGAAAGTTGCGGCCGGAACTGTCAACAGCGCTCTCCCCTCCTCGCCAACGCTCGGCGGCTCCACGCAACAGGCCGCACCTTGTGCGCTTTGATCCAGCGGCCGTGGTTGTGGATATGTTAATGGTTTATGCTAGGCAATATGAATTGCTGTAGTGCCTCTGAAAATTTATCAGCACATACCTCTCAGCTACTGCTCTCGGCAGTTGATTCCACTCTAGGATTGCCAAATGAAGAAAAGAAAAACGAAGTAATCGGTACGGGCGAAGGGTTGACGAAATTTAAATGGATGGTCCAAGCGTGGAAACGTTGCATCTGGCGTCGTTATTAATGAGGTAGTATAAGGTGTAGGGTTGTGATACAAGTTATGAAAGAATGTGAAACGAAACACCTTCTGTCTACCTTGTAGTCATGCAAGGTCAAGGCTGTCTTTGATTTTAGATGCACTTGATTAGGAAGAATATTCGGAGACGATGAACCTAGCAAGTTTGTTTTGTAACGATTCTAGCCTCCTAATGAGGTATGCTTGATGAGGACTCCAAATAGCTGTACAGTATTCAAGTTTGGATCGGACAATCGAGTTCTACGCAAGAATTTTTGTATCTTTATTAGCCTGGCGAAGTGTGCGTCGAAGGAAACCAAGAGTCCGATTTGTTTTACCCAATAACCAGTCGATGTGTGTGTTGCAGGTCAAAATAGAAGTTAAATAAACACTTAAGTGTTTAAATGACTTAAGTGTTTAAATGACTGTTTAAATAATCCCTGGGGATTAACAGCTCATCTGAACTGGGGATAAAAATTGGCCGCGTATCTGCGTGCTTCGCTGCAAATGTCGTCTAAAGACGATAGAAGAAGCGCTGCGTGAGATATGGACGCCATCTGGCAATACGTCGGGAAACACGAGTGCTGTGTTGCGGGCTGGTAGTCCCGGCGCAGCGGCAGGCGAAGACCAGCGGTGACCAACGCGACCGGTGGGGACGCCGGCCAGCCCGAACACGCTGTTTGGCGCGATGCGCCGAAGGAGAAGAAACGTCCGCACTCAACGAGTACTCTCCACAAACTCTCTTACTTACACGTCGCCTGGGTAAAACAGGAATGCCAGAGCGGCGCCCCCTGTCATTCGTACAATGCAATACTGATCAGAAACCGAAACACAACATGAGCTTGTGCAGAGGGCACGGAGGAAGACAAGTTTCAGCGCAGTCGCATTTTCAGCGCACCTTAAGAAACTAGGGTTGTAACATTGTAGAGCGAGTAGGGCCAGAAGGACCGTCACGACGAAAACCTGCCTCCTCAGTCGTATTCGCCTGGAACGTTGGTGTGGCTTCGCGTTCCCTCCTCCGCTCCTGGCCTTTCCACAAAGCTACTGCCTAAGTACGAAGGCCCCTACCGCGTCCTACGTCAAGCATCCCCAGTTAACTATATGATTGAGCCTGTTCAATCATCTACGGACCGCCGTCGTCGCGGCCGCGAGACTGTTCACGTCGATCGACTGAAGCCGCATTATGACCCACCAGTTGTACCTGTTCCTTAGGTCGCCAGGATGGCTCCTTTTCCGCGGGGGAGTGATTTGTAACATGGTAGGGCGCAGACAAGAACGCCTGCGAAAGAAGAAGACGAAGACGGTTGTTGTTGGCGCTCGCGCTTGCTCGGCTTGGACCGCTGATCGCTTCAGCTGTGGCAATCTTTTAATAAACGCGTTACTGTCTCAACGTTAAACGCATACCATCAAGGTCTTCAAAATTGCTTATCTACGTATTTTCTGTTAAAGGAACACACCGCCTAATACTTACCTAGGGATGTTGCGCCTCAGATATGCGTAATGTTTGCTTTTTGATCAACAATGTACACAAGTATGAACCTAGTCAGCCGTTCACGATGGCTGGCCCTTGGGCAAGTGGTTCGACTTTGGCCGAGTGGCTGAACCGAGGGACGTGCCGACAAACAGAAAGACAGACCAAAATTTCTGCGTTTAAGTTCCCCAAGAAAGACTATCGTCTTTAAAAACACATCTGTCATGAGTAAAGGGGCATGGGGCGCGTGCCGGACAGCGCAAGGCGTCGATGGTGTGCGGGGAATGGAAAAGTACCCGATGGTGTGCACCCCCGCCACGTCGACGCAAGCCATTGGCCGGAGAAAGGCGCGTGCCACGCGACCCGAGCTGAGGTGTGGGACCACAGAAGAAGAGTTGGTCATTGTTCGGTGGAGTTGTCGAGGAGCAAGGTGGTGCAGGCCAGCGTCGCGTCCGCGACGGGAACAGCAGGGCTGAGTTCTGGAGGCAGCGTTGTGCATGCCCCGGGAGGGTGGCCGTCGACCTCGGCGTCTACCGATCGAGGCGTCCCAGGCTTGCGGCCGCCTCATCACGCAGTTCTCGTGGCACCTGCGGCACTACCACAGCTCGACAAGACGACGGCGACCCACCGACAATCACTGGAGAGCCACGTCGGCAGTTCGACCCGGTGGCACCAATGGGAGGCCAGGAGTTAGGCCTAACTGGACGAGACAGATGTTCTCGATAAACAGCCGGAGGATCGGCGACGAGGTCGACTAGCACGGCAGCGGATCGACGACGACGACCCCAAGACGTCGACAGCAGCGGCGACGACGGGGCCGAAGGTCGACTTTGGCACTGGATCGAGGCGACGGCGACGAGCACACCGAAGTAAGAACGTTCGATTCGTGTAGCGAGACTGCGACGCCATAGTGGCCAGACTTTCGGGCCAGTAAAGCCGAGCTTAGTTAGAAGTGTTTGTTGTATTCATTTGTACCGCTGGGCGTTTTTGCACATGTTACTTCTGATTGTAAATTTTTAGTGTAACTTTTTTGTTTGCCGTGGTGTGTGATATAAAGTTTGTTTGCAGTGACGCCACGGTCTCCGGCCTCGCTTACTCTCCCAACTCCATCACACATTGCAAGCGCTCCCGAGATACGTGACAACATCAGTGGGATTTGCGGCAAAAAATAGCACCCAGAACTACAGCAGCGTGAAAATTGTATTTCTTTAGTACGGGACAATGGCGCCTTAAATGCGTTTTTTTTAGTGCCTAAAAACCCGGCATCTAGTTATTTGTCATCGAGCTTCAAAACCCTAGCAGACAAGGAAAAAAGGCGTTCCCTTTCGCATTTCACTCTGCCGCTGACGTCAAAGGCTGGTTCTATTCAACGCGCACCTCTTAAGACACATGCCGGAAGCACACTTGGTGAAAATTAAGCGCGATGGACGGGACAAAAGAAGGGACACACAGGACGAAGCGCTAACCGGAAGCCTCGCGTCACGGTGGCCGTTGCGCAGCGCACCTAACATCTTTTCGGAAGTGTTTGCAAAATTTCATATAAAAAAATCGGCAGATCCCACATACCGTGAGAATCGATGTTATGGGAACCATGCGCAGGAAGGTGACTGTGTCGCAATTTTTCACATTGAGCGAAACGTTACGGATAACGCTAGAGAAATGTGCAATTGGTATACGCACACATATATTTTGAAAAGTCGCGCATGTATTATATAACCAGTTGTTTACAGTTGCTTAACGATGCCAACAACAACATAGGTGCTACCAACAGTAAATGCAGTAAGCTGATATGTAGTGCTTATATTCTTCAATACACGATAGCGCGAATTCGAATAGGACAATGAAGGAACACAGATGCACAGGACATGCGCTACTTTCAACTGAGCTTTATTCAGAAAAGTTTCCCTAAATATACACACAGCCGAATGGGACGCGCAGGCGCACTGCACGTACGTTACAGTCGCAGTTGCAGTGGTTAGAGTTGCGTAATAGTTGTGATGCTTATACTTATCCGTTATGACGGAGAACGCACTCACGTTTCACGAACCCCTGTGCAAATGTGGAAGGGGTTTTTGGCACTTCTGGAATAAGGTCATCATCACCGTGATTAGTGAGCACCAGCAGCTGGACAGGACTTGTTATCGGATCCGTTCGTGATCGCGGCTACGAAGGGTCTAATTGTAGTGAAGTGCGAGGTAGAGTAGAGCTGGTGGAAACTGCGGATGGCTTTTACGAAGAAATGATCTATGATGTCTTCTGTCCTGGACGTGGCACCGAGGTATTGTGATGCTGTCCACATCCAAGCCGCCTTTCATGCAGTCAAAGAACCAGGTGTTGTTGGGTTTAGATAAATCGATGCTGAAGTCACCGGTAATCATGAGGGACATGGTCCTCTCGGCAGAGCTATTGTAGGAAGCATTGACCCCGCTTTTTGCGTAATCCACGCGGTCGACGTTGTGGACCACGTGGAAAGAGAGACAGAGGCAACTTTATTTTTGTCCTTGCTGGGGTCAAGGGAGGCGGGGGCCGGGAGACTAGCCCTATCGGAGCCCCCCTTTAGTGCCTTTAGTGGACCACGTGGACGAGTGGATGGTAGCCCAGCGTCTTCCAGAGATGCTCTGTCTTCAGCTGCCGAACTTTCCTTGCGTCGGCCGCTGTGGTGTAGTGGTTACGGTGCTCGGCTGCTGACGCGAAGGTCGCGGGTTCGAGTCCAGCCTTGGCGGTCGCATTTCGATGGAGGCGAAATGCTAGAGGCCCGTGTACTGTGCGATGTCAGTGCAAGTTAAGGAACACCAGAGGGTTCAAATTTCTGTAGTCCTTCAGTACGGCGTCTCTCATAGTCATATCGTGGTTTTGAGACGCAAAACCCTACAATTACTGTTATTATCACTTTCCTTCCGTGTCAATGTGTATGTTCATGGTTGCTGCGTTGATTGAGACTCTCTTATCACTTGTGGCACATACCCGCATAGCATGAACTCTGGTATGCGGGTATGTGCCACACGTGACTAATGGAGAGGTTTTTATGACGTACGGGACAGTTATTTTGCGTTATTCATGTCACAACCAGTGAATCGTGTTCGTCATACACTCATCCTATGCTATGCAAATTTTGGTATGCTACAACCTATGGAGGACCACCGGGAGAGCGGCAAAACGTAGGCGGCTGGATAGATAGATACGTAGATAGAAACGCCCAAGGTGCCTGAGGTTCGCTAAAAAATGCTTCGCATTTAAAATAGAAATCCTTCTCTCACTCTGAAAGTATAAAAAGCGCTTTATAATTTTTAGGACACAATAGTGGGGCCTAGCTGGGAACATATGAATATTACAGGCAGCTTGTCCTATCAGCCAATCAAGAAGCCTGGCCTTTGTCGTCACGGCCACGTGATGCAGCGTCGCTTCCGATCACAAAAGTGGCCGTTGCGTGTCGCTGTCGTCCGAAATCAAGGCGACGCAGGTGACGGCCGAACCATTAGGTCGACGACTCCCGGTGGGGGAGAGGCGAAAGGAGCACCAAGCATGACAAAGGCAGATACAGTGGTCACAGGACCCAGCTTTCGGGAAGTATGTTTGAAGGGGGGAAAGGACGAAGCGGCAGCCGTGACTCACGCTAGCCACCATGTCAGAAGCCAGTTGCAGGTTTCAGAAGGAATGTCTGAGCAGGTTATTATCGACCGCAGACGTAACTGATAGCGCAAAAAAAACACACACAACGGAAAAGGTAAAGACAGGACGGAGACAACGTACCTTGTTCGTTGTTTTTTGCGCTAGTCAGTTATGTCTGCAATTAATACGCACAACTGGCCCAACTCACGTCGCTAATTCTGCTAGGTTATTATCGTGGGTGACTCGAATTTAGTTCCATGCACAGAGGCAATCAAGGAGAGGGTGAAAGGCGATAAGAGAGTTTCGATAGGGACGTCCCCAGGACATACGCTGGGGTCAGTCTTGAGGCCAGCGAGTGAAAACATCGCAGCTAAAGCTCACAGACGCAACCTCGTGGTAATTCCAGGAGGGCTAAATGATGTCTTGAACAAAAAAGCGTCACGACTAGCGACGACCTTGGCGAAAGGGGTCCATGACATGCGCGCCAACGTTATTAGGCTAGGTTTGGTTGTCAAACTCTCCTCAGGCGCCGTAGATTGCGGGCGCCCCCATGCCTTGGCTAGTCGCCAGATGGCGGGAGCCCCGCAAGCAGCTCCACGCGAGTGCAGCTCCTTTATTGGCGAACACGCTCGGGTGCTCCGTATTCGCAACTTACAGTCGCAACAGTGGTTTTCACCTATTACCTTTTTAATATTTTCATAGCCCCGTGTTTAGCAGATCGATAGAAAAAATTTTACAGAGTGTAGCGAAGCGTTGGAAGTCTGTAATGCGTCGTCCTCTCGAGCGCCTTCTAGTGGGTCGTCCTCTTCGGCTCTTCGCTGAGAGCACACCCCTCGTGCTCAGAGTCCGCGCTTCATCCTGACTGTCGCCGTCGTGAATCGTCGCCTAGTGCCGTCATAAACGCCTTTACAATTTGGTGGGGACTGCTGCGCCATTAAACCAGCTTCGGTCCCTGTTCGATGCCCCTGGCGCTACCATCCGTACCGCGCCATCTACCATGCCTCAAGACGCCGCCCAGCAAACGCCTCCTCCTGCTCCGACAGCCTGCCCCGGCGGCCCCCGCATCCGCGGCCCTCCTGTCTTCAATGGCGCGCATGGCACCGACGTGAAGGACGGGCTCGCGATTTACGATCGTGTGAGTGTACCCAATAAATGAGACAGACAGGTAAACAGGGCAACCTGGTTTTCTACCTCGCGGGAGTGGCAAGCCTGTGGTACAACAACCACGCAACCGATTTGCCCACGTGGCCTGATTTCAAGACCGCCATCGTCGACGTGTTCGGCCTTCCTGCCGTTCGTAAACTGCAAGCCGAGCAGCGTTTACGTGAACGAGCTCAGCAGACCGGTGAGTCTTTTTACGAGCTACATAGAAGACGTCCTCGACTTGTGCAAGAAAGCCGACGTAACCATGTCTCAGCCTGACGAAATGCGCAACGTTATGAAAGGCATCAACGACGATGCCTTCATCATGCTGCTCGCCAAAAACCCTTGTACTGTGGCAAAGGTGATCACGCTCTGCCAAAGCTACGAGGAGCTGCGCCGACACCAGTTACTGACCCGTCGACCTCCATCACGCGACGCTGATCTCGCTGGCTTGTCGACAATTTCTGATAATTCGGCCTTGCTCGACGAGGTCAAGTCGTTCGTGCGCGAACAAATTGCCCGCCAGTTCTCTCTACTGGCCTCTCAGTCGCAGCATGTTGAACAGCCGTCAACCACACTGATGCCTCCCTTACGCCGAGCTATTCAGCAGGAAATCGCGGAGGTCATGCCGGAATACCAACAGCCCCCTCCGGTGCCTGCGCCGCTCAGGTACGTCCAACTTGTAGCCAGGTCACCCCAAGGGATCCCTGTGGCTGCCCCACTTACTTACGCCGCAGCCATCGCCAGACCTCACGCCTTCGAAGCGAGTGGGCCGGATGCGTACGCCGACGTCAACCCTAGGCCACGACTGCAGCTCACCAGCAGTCCTATCAGCTGTCGCCCCGTCCACCGCGTCTTGCGCAATGGATGGGACCAACCTGGCGAACCGATGGTGCACTTCCGACAACTGCCCCATTTGCAATAGCGACCTGCCGGTCACGTTCGCTATTGCAATCGCGTGCAGTCGCCTCGAGTCGCCTCAACCATTCCAAGCCATTCAAGCCGCCCGTATTACGATTCACCACCGCCTATGTCACCACCATCTTGCCCGTTTCATCTACCCGCCTTTCACCGTCACCACGACACAGCTCACTGTCACCGATGCAGCCACGTCTGGTCCCACGCGACCAGGAAAACTAGTCGTCGCAGTCCACGAGGCAAGGGCTGCGATGCTATCGAAATGCGAAAGCCCTCAGCGAAACCCATCGAACATGATAGATGTGTTTGTGAACGGTGTTCGCGCATCTGCCCTTATCAACACTAGAGCCGCTGTACCCGTAATGGACGCAAAGCTTAGCTGATTACTACGCAAAGTGACGACGCCCCTTTCCTGGCTGTCCCTCCCAACAGCCAGCGCGCATACTATTCACGCTACGGCGGTGTGCACAGCCCGCGTCATGATAAACCCATATATGCTCAAACTTAGAAAAAAATGACAAAACAAATATTTTTTTCACAAAAACTGTACTTCTACCCTAAAAATAAAGCACAAGTTCTTTATTTACTGTCAGGTAAACGCAACACTGTTTTTCAAGCCGTCCTATACGTATAGGACACTGTGAATTAGGGGTACTATGTGCGGGTATGGTAAGCCTTGGAAACATTTCACGTGCCCACCGACATTGTACTTCTTCCTCCGCATGACGTCTTTCATACAGTGCAAGCGTTTGCCCGGAGAAAGCGGTCGGCATTTCTAGTGCACTTCTTCCTCTCCATGACGTCTTTCACACAAAGCACGCGTTTGCCCGAAGAAAGCGGTCGGCACGTGGCAGCATGAAAAGCAAGCAATGTCTAGGCTTGCACACGTTGAGAATGAGGCCTCCTTGATGTGCTGTATGTAGCGCTAGTCATCAGCTAAAGAAATAGCTATGGTAAAGTGCATCAAAGAAGCCTCCTATATATAGGACACCGGGCATATGTGGGTTAATGATGCTCTGTACGCCGTCGAATTGATCATTGATCATAATTCCTGCATGCTCTCACGACGTCACCCTAGGATGGAATTTTCTCTCCCGCCACGACGCCGTAATTTATTGCGCACCGGCCGAAACAGAGCTGTCACCATTCTCTAATTTGACGCCGCCAGACAGTCCATTGGCTGCGAGCAAGGTACTCGTCAAAGACGACACCAATGTGCCTGCAAACTCGTCAATGGCGGTGTCAGTCTACTGCGCCTCTCTATCCGACACCGTTGCATTCCTCTCACCGTCTGGCGATTTTTGCACGAGGAAAGGCTTGCTGGTGCTTTTCGCGACCGTGCAAGTAACTCGGGGCAGCACCTCTACTTTTGTTACCAACCCATCCCCGTACAGCGTAACGTTCGTGCGAGGGGAATGTCTCGGCAGCGTGGAACCCCTTGAAGACGCACAAGTTATGCATGAACCCGATGACACGCACCGCCCCACTTCCAGTACGCTCAGTGCTCTTTCCACGTGTGGTTCATCACTCGCTGATGTAGTTGGTTCCTCCATTGCTGACAACCTTACGCCGGTTCAGCGTTCCCAGCTTCTGGACCTGTTGGAAGAATTTCACTATTCTTTCGATGTCGCTCAAACTTCTCTCGGCCGCACGTCCGCCGCTACGCAACGCATCGACACTGGCGCCCAACCGCCACTGCGGCAACGTCCATATCGCGGATCTCCCACAGAAAGCTGTGTAATCAACGAGAAGTCGACGACATGCTTCGACGCGATGTTGTTCGACCCTCTAACAGCCCCTCGGCGTCTCCTGCCGTTCTTGTTGCGAAGAAGAACGGTTCCGTGCGGTTCTGTGTGGACTACCGGCGACTCAACAAGATCACTAGTGAGGACGTGTATCCACTACCGCAAATAGCCGAAGCGATTGAAAAGCTGCAAAGAGCAGATATCTCTCATCTCTCGATTTGCGCTCAAGGTACTGGCAAGAACCTATGGCTGATGAAGCTCGACCGAAGACCGCCTTTGTCACGCCCGACGGCTTGTACTAATTCAACGTCATGCCGTTTGGACTGTGTAATGCGCCCGCCACCATTGAGCGCATGAATTGATACCGTTCTGCGCAACCTGAAATGGCACACGTGCTTGTACTAACTCGACGACGTCGTCGTTTTCGTCCCGGACTTCTCCACGCATCGTCAACGCCTGCGGCATGTTTTGATGCGTTTGAGGGACGCCGGTCTTCAACTGAATCTAAGGAAGCCCCGATTTGCAGCGCGGCAGCTGACAATACTCGGCTACGTCGTGTCCAAGGTCGGAATTCTCCCCGATCCAGCCAAGCTTCGGGCCGTGACCGAGTTGCCCAAGCCTACGTCCGTCAAAGAACTGCGCAGTTTCGTAGGACTGTGTTCCTACTTTCGGCGCTTCATTTGAAATTTCGCGACTATCATATCGCCACTGACGAAGCTCCTCGGAAGTAACGGGCCTCTCCATTCGTGGTCATGAGAGTGCGACGACGCTTTCGCAAAGCTCCGTCGTTTGTTGATGTCGCCGCCCATACTACGCCACTACGACCCTACGGCCCCTACAGAGGTAAACATAGACGCCAGCGGTGTTGGCCTTGGCGCTGTCCTTGCGCAGCGCAAACCAGGGTTCCCTGATTATGTCGTGGCATATGCAAGTCGTACGCTTACCAAAGCCGAGACCAATGACACCATCACCCAAAAGGAATGCCTGGTGGTCATCTGGGCCTTTACGAAGTTCCGACCTTATTTGTATGGTCGCCCATTTGATGTCATCACCGACCATCATGCACTATACTGGTTGTCTTGATTGAAGGATCCCTCAGGCCGCCTCGGCCGCTGGGCACTTCGCCTACACGACTACGATATCCGCGTGCTGTACGGCAACTGACGCCAGCATGCTGACGCCGACGCACTCTCGTGTACCCCCTTGCCTGACGACAATACCCACTCCTCAGCGTCTCACAATGCCGTTTCTTACATCGACATTCATTCACACCATCGCAACCGAACAGCACAAAGATTAATGGATCGCTTCGGTGATCGACTTGTTCACTGATCCGTCGGCAACACTATTCACTCGCGCGTTGCGTCGGCAAACCCACCATTTCGCCATTCGCTACGACCTCCTTCACCGACGCAATTACAATACCGACGGCCGCCAGTGGCTACTAGTGATACCCCTCAGTCTGCGTTCTGACATCTGCGAATCGTTCCACGATGATCCGCAGTGTGCGCACTCTGGTGTATCGAAAACCGCTGTCGCCACCGCCTTCATCAACTGCCTTTCGAAAATTTTCATTTTATTTTGCCTGCGCGCTTAGTGATCCTCCTCCCTTGACGCATATCTCTGCATGCGTTTTTCGTGAGTGCGGCAGGACACGCGAGTTACCTGCAACGGAAGAACATTGCACTGACGAGATGTTCAGCAGCTTCTTCCATGGGCCCCTTTCACAAAATAAAGGTCTGTCAACTGTCATTACTAGTTTTTGGAGGTCATCAATAGTGGCGATGCTGCGATCGACTCAAGTGGGCCTTCGCCGCGTGTCCGCATACGCCTGTACAGCAGCCAGCTTTTCGTCTCCTATGCAAATGCATTTTTTCTATGAGCACTACCCTGTTGGCCGAGTTGACAGAAAAATGCAATGAATAAACCACTGCCGTGCCCAAGCGTTATCTTCCGCGGCGAAAGTGTCAGATCGACAGGCTCTGCCACTCAATGTGAGCTTTTCAATTCCGGCAGAAAAGATGTCTGAATCAAGCTCAATGTTTTACTAGTTCAAGCCACTATTCTGGTCTCCGGGGCCACAGACAACGCTTTGACAAGTTTTCTCCGGAACGCTCTCTCTTTTTTTCCGCTTTGTCTGGGGCGGCTTCGAGAGGTGGGAAGGCGGGTTTGGAAAAAAAACCTTCAGGATGGAACCTTCAGCGAGGCTTCATTTTTCACGTGTTGTTTGAGCAACCGTTCCATTGACGACATGTACGCTGTTTTCGAGGATATGTTCGTCGTGAAAACAGATGTCTCTAACCTTTAACGTTGTCCAGAGCTCTTTGTCGGCGCGCGGAAGGGGCCTGTTTTATGCGGAGCGAAGCGTTTCGTCGCTGGGAGCGGAGAAGAAATGCCGGGTTGACTTGTTGGTATCAGTCGCATTGCCGCTTGTGTGGAACACAAGACGTCGGCATCGTTCACCGCAGTCAGCACACCGCGGCTAGAGATCACAAAAACAAGAATGCAGCTATGCAGGCATGTAAACAAAACGCCAGACCACGTGCACAGCCGCGGACAGAGTGCTGCCATAGAACGTACTGCGCCGCCCCGATCGCGCCGTGCAAGAAGGTAAAGCAGCGCCACGAGAATCGATGGTTGGTCCACGCAGTCGCAGGAGTGAGAAAATTGCACCTAATCTAGTAGCGCTGATGCGCGCCGTGTCCCCCCAGGTGCAGATTGTAGTATGCACAGTGCGCAACGTCGACTTGCAAAGAGCGGTTGTCGCGCAAGCAAAGAGATATGGCGCATTAGTCGAGACAAGGGTTTCGAGGTAGTGGCAATAAAGAGGGAGGTGCACAGGCGGGGTGGTTTCCAAAGAGACAAAATTCACTTCACAAGAGGCTAGGTCATGTGGTGGGCTGGCTACTGGCAGAACGCGCAGTTGCTTTTTTGAGGGGCACGCGGGCCCTTGTGAGTCCGGGGTAGCAAGTAACCAAGAAAAAAAACAAGGAGGACTCTTTGACAGGTAGTAATGGTAAAAACCAGATAAAAGGTCAAAGGAAAAAAGGGGAAATGCGCGTGTTGCAATAAACATGCAGGATGGCAGAAAAAAAGCAAAATGGTTAGACATTGAGGAGCAGTTAAAGAACAAATAGGCGTTCATGCGGTTACAGAAGCACACCTTAGAGACATGAAAGAGTCACCATTTACTGACAATTATGTTTGCGAAGGGTGCAACAGGACCATATCAGTAAGGAAAGGGGGGGGTGTAGGAATGCTAATTAACCGCAGAGCCAAATGGGATAGAGTCAAGCAGACATGTTCAGAGCACCTCTGGATTTTGGGCACAGTAGGTGGAAAGAAAACGTGGCTAGGGATAGCCTACTTGTGGACGGGGAATAACTGCAGAGAAAAGAATCAGGAGATAGTGGATTGCATGGGTGCGGATATTAAGGAATTTGGTAATGAGGCTGAAATGATCCTTCTAAGGGACATGAATGCCCACATGCATGACGGATATTCAGACATCAAGGGGAAGTTATCGCTCGATCTCTGCGAGCAACGTGGTCTGGCGGTAGTTAACACGCGGCCTAAGTGCGTTGGGCAGATCACGTGACAAGTCGGAAACAAGCAATCAAGTATTGATTATTGTCTCATGACTGAAGAAATTTATCACAATTTAAACTGAGGGAAATGCGAATAGACGAGGAAGGGATTGAAAGCTTGGGTAGTGATCACATACGAATAGCATTACAAATGGGATATAAAACTGGAAATAAGAGCATAGAATAAAAATCTGGCAGCTCGTATTTAAACGACAAACAAATAATAAATATAGCCGCAAGAGTCGAGGAAGAAGTAGGCAAAATACCAGGCAAGGACTGGAGTATAGTGAGCTGTTACATATAATTACCAAAGATAGAAAAAGAGAAGAAAACTATTTGCCGGAAAGGAAAGAGGAAGCCAGAAACATGGTGGAACAAGGAAATCCGGGAAGCGATCGAGAAACGACGTGAAGCATCACGGGAGCATAGACAAGCAAAAAAGGAGAAGCGACCGCAGGCGACGTCAACAAAATATGCGAAACATATTTAAAGAAAAATCCATTGTACAGAAATTGGTCGAGGCAAGAAATAAAGGTGAAAGTGAACGCTGGGTGACAGAAATGCATGAACAAAAAGAAAACCGCGCCTAGAATATTTTGGGGCCACATAAAGGCGTTAGGTAGGAAGTATTTCACAATGGAACAACATATCGTACATGAAGGAGGACATCAATTGGAAGGGTACCAAGCGCTAGGTTACATCCGAAAGGTAACAGCCGATTCGTTTAAAGAGAGCGTCCTGGGGATTTCCCCGGTGAGTAAAGGTATGGCGGAGAGAGCAACCAAGGAAGAGCTAGTACTCAACTGGAAAAAGGCCGAAGAAAAAAATTGGCCGCGTATCTGCGTGCTTCGCTGCAAATGTCGTGTAAAGACGATAGAAGAGGCGCTGTGTGAGATATGGACGCCATCTGGCAATACGTCGGGAAACATGAGTGCTGTGTTGCGTGCTGGTAGTCCCGGCGCAGCAGCAGGCGAAGACCGGCGGTGACCAACGCGACCGGCGGGGACGCCAGCCAGCCCGAAAACGCGGTTTGGCGCGAAGCGCTGAAGCAGAGAAACGTCCGCACTCAATGAGTACTCTCCACACACTCTTTTATTTACACGTCGCCTGAGTAAAACAGGAACGCCAGAGCGGCGCCCACAACGCTGCTTTTTCATTTTTTAAATATTTTTTTTTCACCTTCTTGGCCTTCTCAAAACTAAAGTTTTTCAACACCAACCCATGGCATTCGTACAATGCAATACAGAACCGAAACCGAAACACAACAATGAGCTCGTGCGAAGGGCACGGAGGAAGGCAAATTTCAGCGCAGTCGCATTTTCAGCTTTGTTGAAACAGCGCTCACTAGACGACGACGAAGTAAAAGAAGGCACAGGACAGGCGCTGCCTGTCCTGTGCCTTCTTTTACTTCGTCGTCGTCTAGTGAGCGCTGTTTCAACAAAGATGAACGCATACCAACTCGCTCAAGCTTCCATTCTTATGCATTTTCAGCGCAGCTTAAGAAACTAGGGTCCTTAAAATTACGTATGTATGCATTTTCTATTAAAGGAACACGCCACCTAATACTTACCTAGGGATGTTGCACCTCAGATATGCATGATATTTACTTTTTGATCGACAACGTTCCCAAGTATGAACAGCTGTACCAGTTCAAGACGGCTGGCCCTTGGGCAAGTGGTTCAACTTTGGCCGAGTGGCTGAATCGAGGGACGTGCCGACAAACAGAAAGACAGGAAGACACCGAGGCCGTGACTCTGCCCCTCTGCGACCAGTTACTTCAGGCTTCGTGGAGGACCCCCTGGATACAGCCCCCCGGCCCCGTCTAGGAGTTCGCCCAGATCGACCGCCCGGGCTCCACAGCGTTTCGCCGTGGGTGCCAGGGCTCGGCCCTGGCTTCTGATGGCCTTTGCCGCACCTCCGCCCAAGGCGCACTGTTTCATCCTCAATGCGCCTGAGGGCAGCACTGTTGATGACGTCATCGACGCGCTTGAAGCAGTGACCGGACCTGCCGGTATCAAGTCCCTCCAGCATATGGGAGGAGTAAAGTTTAGCGCTGCCGCCTCAAGTGAGAACGCAGCCACGAAACTGAAGAGCCGGGGCGCTATTCTACTGAATGGCGAATCGGTGCCCCTTGTCAGCATTGGTCCCGAAATTGTCCACGTGTCAGTCTTCCGAGTGCCACTGTGGGTCGGAGACGCAGCCCTTGCGTCAGCGCTCTCGGCCTACGGGAACGTACAACAAGTCCATGAGCCAGCCTTCAAGGGACGCCCGGGAGTGGGTACAGGCATCCGAGTGGCTCGTGTGGAGATGAAGAAGCCCATTCCGAATTTCCTGTCCGTCCAAGGCCACACGGTAATGTGCGATTACCGGGGCGTGAAAAAGGTGTGCTCAAGGTGCCGCCTGGCTGGACACATCGGGAAAGACTGCGCTACCCCTAGGTGCACACGGTGCGGCGTCTTTGGCCACACCACGGATGGATGTACGGAGCCCTGCCGTAGGTGCGGGGGGAACCACGCCACCGTTGACTGCGTCCGTCCGAGGTCCTTCGCAGCGGCGGCGGCAGGAGAGCAGGAAGGCATAGACGCCTTGTCAACACCAATGGGCTCCCACGGGGAACAGGCACCTTTGGAGGAGGCCAGCAATGAAGCCGTGGCATCAGATGCCGAATCGCAGGGGGACATCGCAGATCTTCCTCACCATTCGGGGGCGAAGTCAACAGCACACCAGACTCAGCGCGAGACAGAAGAGGATACATCGTCGGAGACATGTGGGGACCTCAGCTCTCCGAGACCCGGGGCCACGGCTGCACTTCCCAGCGGGGGACACGAGGACACCAGCTCCGACGCTGGGAGTTCTACAGGTAGCGCCGATGCACCACGGTCATCCATGGGACGTGGCACAAGAGCAGCGACACGGACTGACGCCCCCTTCACCGGCCTAGAGAAGATCAACTCCCGAGCGGGCGGACTCACTGCCCAGACCCGTAGGATGAACCTCTCGAACCCTCTTCACAAAATCACGGGCCCTGTCGCCGCAGCGAGTTCCGGAGACTGCGCCATGGACGTCGAGAGACAGGCCGTGAAGCGCGTCCACCCATCGTCAACGGATTCTGAAGGCGTATTAGAGAGTAAGCCACAAAACTTTCTAACGCTCTGGCGCAGTCAGAGCATACACCCCCGTAGACATCAAGGCTCAGACATTTTTCACCCCTATTTTTCATTGGTTCCTGAGTATCCGCCTATGCTAACCCAACAATGGCTACGGTACATTTTATCTCTTTAAATGTTAGGGGTTTTCGGAACCTAGACAAGCAGCGGGAAGTTATAAACTTTGCAAGAGCACGGCGTGCAGACATTCTTTTTCTTCAAGAAAGTAATTTCAGATCTCCATATGACGTTCAATCCTTTTGCTCCCGCTTTGGTGTTGAGGCCTTTTTTTCTCTAACAGATTCCTTTATGTGTGGAGTCGGAGTGGTGTTTCTTACGCCAGTTTTTCGACGAGGAGCTCATTGTCATTTTGGCTTTGATGGTCGCACACTAGCTGTGGACTTCAATCTTCATGGCCGGCGTGTAAGAGCACTCGTAATCTACGCTCCGGCTCAGCGGTCGAATACCGCCGAGTTTTTTCATTCCCTTGATACGTTTCTGTTCGACAATTATCCCACCTTTTTGGTAGGGGATTTTAACTGTGTCGAGGATCCATACAGAGATGTAAGTGGACGCAGACAGGGTAGGCCATACAGCGGAGCCCGTGCACTGAAACAGCTTATTCGCAACTTCAAGCTCAGAGACGCATGGGTCGATACGCATGGAGATGAGTTTATTGCAACGTGGCAACGAGGTTCCAATATGAGCCGACTGGACCGCTTTTACTTCCCCGAAGTATTAGCCGCCCATGTCATTAGTTGTGAAGTTTTAAATTTTCCGCCAGATGTACCGCGCATCACTGATCATTACCCAGTGTCAGTGAAGTTGCGTTTTCATCAGCCAGCCTCACTTATGAACCAATGGAAAATGGATACAACGCTTGTACATGATCCAGAGAGTGTAGCAGCCTTACGCATTACACTGGAACGTGTGTGTGATTGCTCACCAGCACCATGTGACTGGGATACTTTGAAGGACGGCTGGCGAGCTGAACTAATTAAGGCAGGCCGTGAGAGAAAAACGCGCTTAACGAATGAGATAAATGACACACTTCGAAAAGCTCGTATTGTGCGAAGAGGCGAAACGCTTACGTTCACAATGCAAGATTATTTGAATCAGTTGAAGGCGCGTTACGAACTCTTGCTCCGCCTGAGCTCACGTACTGCAGCGCAGTCGTATGTCAACGGTAGGCCTATTACAGATCCCGCTGTCCTTCGGAGGGTCCGCCACGGCTCCCTAGAAGAACGAGCACAAGTTCCGTTCGTTGAGCTGCCTAGTGGTGCACAGTCTGATCGAGCAGAAGACATAATGACCGTTTTTAAAGCTCATTTTTCGAACTTGTTCACCGCAGAGGACCCAAGCACAGAGGACCACAGCATAGCTATCCGCGAGTTCTGTTCGGGAATCTCTTGTATACCAGAAGAGTACCGCGATAGTTTATGCTGTCCGGTAACACTTGAAGAACTACGCCTTGTGCTTCAGCAAATGAACGCCTCTGCCGCAGCTGGCCCTGATGGGCTACCACTCATTTTTTACAAGACGTTCTTTGGTGTAATACATGACCACCTATTGTCGATGCTTAACATGCTTCTTGCTGATGGGATTAGACCAGAAACGTTTCGACAGAGCAGAGTCATACTCCTTCTAAAGAGCGGTGGTGAGCCGTCTGACCCAAAGGCATGGAGACCCATTTCCTTATTGAACTCTGACTATAAAATATTAGCTGCTATTCTAGCGCATCGTATAACAACTGTTCTTCCTGAAATAATCAGCAATGTACAAACATGCTGTGTTCCAGGTCGTACGATTTTTTCTTCACTTGCTTTGACCCGTGATTTGTTCACGTTTGCTACGAGAACACAAGTGTCTGGCGTATTCGTCTCCCTAGATCAGGAAAAAGCGTTCGACAGGGTTGAGCGAAATTATCTTTTTGCAGTGTTGGAATGCTTTGGTTTTCCAACACGCTTAGTAGAAGTTCTTCGTCTACTCTATACCGACCTGGAAGCTTGCCTTGTAGTCAATGGTCACACAACTGAGCCCATCGCCGTGAGCCGAGGTATACGACAAGGTTGCCCCCTCTCCGCACTTCTTTTTGTACTCTGTCTAGAACCACTGCTGGAACAGATCAACAGATGCAAATTAATACGAGGATTCCCTCTCCCGGGTCAGGGAGAGGTGAAAGTGGCAGCTTATGCTGATGATGTTTCACTCTTTATTAGAAATATTGACAGCTACAGGGCATTTCTGCAACTCTTCCACACCTACAGTCGCCTGTCTGGTGCGCGCCTCAATCCAGATAAAAGTAAGGCAATGCGCTTCGGAACGTTCACCGAAGAGTTTCCCGATGGGGTCCACTGGGTAGATGGAGTAAAAGTCCTGGGAGTCACCTTCCTTGCTTCGGGTGAAGTAGCCCGTACTACCTGGAATGAAATTAAGCGCAAAGTAGATAAGCGAATTGAGATCGCCAGGTCTTTTCACTTACCCTTTAGTGAACGAGCATACCTCATCAAGACCAGCATAACAGCGTCCCTCTTCTATGTAGCCAAAATTGCACGTCCACCTCGACGAGTTTTGCAGAGGGTAGCCACTGCATGTGGCTCCTTCTTTTGGGATGGTAATGCAGAAAGCGTTGCCAGAGCCCTGGTTCGCCTGCCGACAAAAATGGGGGGTTTCAGCATTCCCGACTTTGAGATTATGTGTCGCGTGTTAGCCCTGAGAAGCACATGGGAACTCATCTCAGATGTGACTTACCGTGGCCGTGAGCTTACAAAGTATCTGCTGGGAACTTCGCGACGATTCTTTGGATTAGCAGACGAGACGGGACCGGCGGCGGAGCAGCCACCGGCGTATTATACGTACGTTGTGAAATCGTTGCATCTATTACAAGATAACTTGCCAGACTGTGAATTGAATGAAATGACTCCCACAGAAATCTGTGAATACATTGCCCTGAAAAGCTTAGACGATGACCAGCGCAGGAAGTGCCGCAGAAGAAGGCGTAGGTCCATGATAACCACGTCCCTTCCAGCTGAAGTCCGAGACTTCACCTGGCTAAGAGAATGGCAGGCGTTACCAACGGCCGACCGCCTTGCGGCGTGGGGTGTGGCGCCCTCCGCCTCATGCCCGCAATGTGGCCGGACGGAAACACTAAATCATGTTCTCCACGAATGTCCTGTGGCACGCACTTTCTGGCGCTTGGTGACCAGCATATTTCATGTTAGTATGCAATGGCAATCGCGCCATAGAACCATTTTTGTTGAACTATTGATGTGTGTTGGTGCTTTTGTGCTATGGAAGCGGAGGGGATTGGCACACCTGCGGGGACGCCCGCAGAGGGCCATGTTTCCTCTGCTGCATCGCTTAAGGGCCTTGATGTTAACACATCTGAACGAAGAACTAGTCATTTGGGGGAAGAAGCTTTCCTCCAGCGCTGGTCAACACGATTTATTATTGTTAGAAAGAATAAGGTGTCCATGCCTTTCCTTCCTTACTGAGAAGGTGGGCCAGTGTTTGTACTTATACTTGCAAATAGTATGTTCTATGCAAAATCGTTATCCTTTCTATGAAACGTACGTACATCTGCACGTAGATGTCATTGTGGAAATTTGAAATTTTGTTTGCAGGTACAAACAGTGTTCATTGTACATATGCATGTATATTGTTGTATACTATGAATGTCTTGAGTACATAATTGTATGAAATGAATAAGTCTTCTGTAATGTAGAACACTTTCGGAAAATAAAATTCTCTTAAAAGACAGACCAAAATTTCTGCGTTTACGTTCCCCAAGAAAGACTATCGTCTTTAAAAATTCCAAGGCCCACAGCCCGGGGTTCAGATGGGGTTTTTCGTTAGCGTCATTAACGAAGTAGGACATAATAAGAAGTACTGCTGAAAGCCGTAGAAAAATTCTTACAGGACAGGCAAATACCGGACAGTTGGCGAAAAAGCAGAATGGACTTAGTCTATAAACGTAAAAGACAAAAGGGTAAGATTCGCTCTTATAGACCACTAACCATTACATCGGCACTATATAGGTTGGCGATGCAGGCAGCGAAAATAAAAATAGAAACTTGGGAGGAACATAACGATATTTAGGGAGAAGTTCAGAATGGATTTCGAGTCGACAGGAAGTTAGAGGATTACCTGTTTGTTCTTACTCAGTGTATAGAAATATTTAAAATAGAAAATAGGCCCTTGCACGTGGCTCTTCTAGATGTCAACGGCGCGTACGGCAACGTTAATCAGGAAATTTTGTGGGATATATTGAAAGGAATGGGCCCGGCATAGGCGACAACAGTATAGAGCTTTTGAGGGCGATATACCGAAAAAATACAGTTTACATAGAATGGGAAGGAATATGTGGCAAAGAGAACGCTGATATTACCAAGGGGCTGCGACAGGGATGTCCTTTGTCCCCGCCGTTATTCATGCTGTACTTGGTGAGGATGGAAAAATCGCTACAAGGTAGCAACATTGGTTTTATTCAATCACACAAACAGCACGGCGTCATGATTGAGCAGAAGCTTCCAGGTTTATCTAATGCGGACGATATTGTCTTATTTGCGGACAGTCGACATGATATACAGCGGCTGGCGGATATATGCGGAAGGGAGTGTGCAGCTCTAGGACTAGAATTTAGTGTAACAAAATCTGGATATATGGTATTCAATGATTCCAATGATCAGGCGGTGTGAATACAGGGCCAAGAAATACCGA
Source organism: Rhipicephalus sanguineus (assembly GCF_013339695.2). Lineage (NCBI taxonomy): Eukaryota > Metazoa > Arthropoda > Arachnida > Ixodida > Ixodidae > Rhipicephalus > Rhipicephalus sanguineus. Next base: position 220,944,014 of record NC_051178.1, read on the forward strand.
GGGTAAGCGAATACAAGAACCTCGGAGTATGGCTAAATGGGAGTGATAGATACATGGATGTGAAGGAAAAAGCCTCGGTAGCATAAAGAAGATGAATGCTGCAATAATGAAGCACAGAGCATTGTGGGGATACAATAGGTACGAGGTGCTTCGAGGTCTGTGAAAAGGTGTAATGGTTCTGGAGATTGCTTTTGGGAAGTCAGTGGTTTACATGCGCTCAGAGGTGCAATCAGGAATGGATGTAAATCGAAGGACTGTGGGACGCCTCGCGTTGGTCACTCACGGGAAGGCGGCAAATATGGCGGTAAAGGCCGATATGGGATGGGCAGGTTTTGAGGCGAGGGAAGCTCAGGGCAAAATAAGGTTCGAAGAGAGGCTGAGGAATATGAAAGAGAGTAGATGGGCAGACAAGGTGTTCCGTTATTTGTATAGGAAGAGTGTGAACACACAGTGGAGAAAAAGAACTAGGAGGCTCACTAGTAAATATACGGCTGGTAGTGTAAGCGATATATGGCAACAAAGAGCGTTAAGCGAAAAGTCAGAGAGGCGGAGAGGATTTACTGGATGGCAGCTATGGAGAAAAAACCGGCTCTGAGTAACTATGGAAAGGGCCAAAGCGAAATAAGGAGGAAGGCATTTTACGATAATTCAAAAGGAAGCGCTTCGCTGCTTGAAGAGAGATCGGCTGCCTTAGAACGCGTAGTTATAAAGCAAAATTCAGTAAACAAGAAGAACAACACACATGCTGTGGGGAAGATAAGGAAACAGCGGAGCATGATCTCATTGAAATTGGAGATATCCTCCCTGGTGTACGTGTGGGCACGAGCCTACATGAAACCTTGGGTTTTAGGGACAATAATGGAGAGCTGAGCATATCCACGACAGAAATAAGTAAGATACGGTTAAAGTATTAGCGGCAGAAAATTAGAGAGAGAGGACAAAAATAAATAGTAGGGAAAATGAGGACATTCTGCCGTAAAGGCAGAGAACTGGGCTGTGAATTTGTTTTTTTTTCTGTAGTAAGTTAGATTTAATTGAAGTAGGCCAACATTTAAAAAAATGAAATTTCATTTGTCGATCCTGTTGGCACACTTGTGACCGCGCCGTTATAAAGGGAACGCTGATAGCATCCATCCGTCCATCCATCCAAGGTGGTCTTTCCGTTAAAATAAAATTATTACAGCTTTGTTTTCGGCGTTGCCACTTGTGCGACAACATCAGTGCATTCCAGAAGAAGCCATGAAAACGACACCTTAACTTGTGTCGTAGGGCTCCTTTAAAAAGAATTGGTTTGTTAATATTTATCGATGAAAACTAATGGTTGCATTCATCTGCTAACATGCTGTTGGCACGGTTTTTCTACAGGGTCTGGTTTATTGGGGGTTTCTTTATTTCTTTCTAATCTTCGTCCAAGTTAGCCCGAAGACCAAACCTCGTTATATTGAGCACTGGTAAAGCGAATAAACGGTTATAGCGATGTAAACGCGAATGTTGATTGGTCACGCTTTACATTAGTGGCATTTATTCTTGTCATAACGAAAGAAAGATAGCGAACGTGCGCTTACACAGCGGTGCTCAACCTTTCAAGGAAAAAAGCCTCCAGCACTTGACGTGCTGTCTTTTTCGTGCTTCTGCCACGAGTCTTTGTCTGAGAGAATTGTGCGTCACACGCACACAATAGTGTGTAATAGCTAGGCGGAGCCACTGGTGTGAGCGGAGAGGGCAGCGGAGCGCAGCACGAAAAGAAGCGCTGAGCGACGCCGCGCTTGTTTCAGCGGGGCCACCTGTTGAACAAGGTTACTGTCGATCGAGCAGATGCTTCGCTTCGCCGAATAAAATTCAAGTTACTGCGAAAAGAATATCGCAAAAGGCATTTTTGTAAGATTTATTCGAGGTGCCGCCGACGACATTCCACCGTCGCTTGTGTTGGGGGCTGCCATCTTGGAATCCTCGTTCCGTCTTTTCGCTGAGGGTGTAAAGACGCCGGCTTTCGAACCGCATCCGGTGCTCGCCTCGTCTGACAGAGCACGCGCATGCTTGTCGTCTCTCAATTTTGGGCCCTCTGCGTGGCAGCCCAGTATTCTACCACAGAGCCACGCCGGTGCTTGAAACTCGTTTGCAAACAGGCCCTATGCAGGCTTCATGTAGGGGAAGGAATCGCGTTAACATGTGTAATAGAGTGTTCAAGGAGAGTAAAATAACAGCCGTGCGTCACACAATGCGAATTACGTAAAGAGCGGGTTGTTGAATGCTTCCAACCCATTACGAGAAGCTCAGCCATAATTCTTCATAGCCATTAGCCTCAGCATCAACAATGCGCATATAATGCCTTACAGGTGTGTAGCGGGTGCCACGCTTTCCTGAAGAATGACGAATAATGGCATAGTGGAGGTCTCCTCATACACGAATGTTATGATAATTTATCGCGTAGTGGGTGCACCTTGCAAGTCTACCTGTAGCAGCTGCCCCAGGAACGTTTAGAGAAGGCTCTAGAAAGGGTGCTCTTCCAGCTTTCGCTGTGACTGTGCTGCAGTGTAAACCTTTTCACATCCATAAGGGTGTTTCACTCACTGAAACACCCTTGGTACAACACATATCCAGCTTTTGTGGACACATAACAGCCAGCGCGCCTGGCGGCGGCGGCACGAAACTAGCGCGTTTTCAATGGAACAAGTGAGTTTTTCCCGAAATATTAAGCGTAGTGGGTGAATGTTGAAAAACGCAGACCACGGAGCGCTTCTGGGAACCTAAACACACGAGAAGACTGCAGCGATGATGTTGCAGTAAGCTTCAATTTTGTTCCCAGAGCAGTTGAAGATTGTACAATGGGAGTCTATGGAAACGGCGAAAAATGTGGCCTGTTTTTCGAGACAAAAACGGTCACTGTCGTAAAACTAAGCAAGTTACGTTAATGGTCAGGAAATCCCATGTAGTCCTGACACTCAGCTTTCGTTTGAAGCCATTCTCAACTTGCCGCAATTGGCATAACATTGTTCCCTAACGCGTTTTTTTGAAACGTGGTCCTTCAAATGCTTGTGGTAAATTGATAAACCCTAGCTTACCACCAGACAAAACTAAGCCCTCTCTCGGATGAAGATCAGCAGATCGTCAGTAAGGAGACCATAGGCCAAAGCTCTCCCAGTGGCGGTGACGCTACGCGCGTTCCCACGACCACGGAGGCAGCGGGCAGCGCAAGTTCAGAAGAGAGGATAAGTTCCAACGAGACGCTACCTATGGACGTATCGTGGTGTGCGACTCCTAGTGCTGTCGGGAAGAGATCTCGGGAGGACAATGGCGACGCGCATGATGCTTTTGAAGACGCCACGGGCGGCAAACCACCGTCGAAGACAGCGACGACGCAACGGCTTCGTTATCGACCACGGCCGAACATCGCGGTCGAGGCCGAACGGGATGCGGCGGATGAGACGCCGCCGCATACGTGATGTTCCGCTCAACTGGACGCTGACTGCTTTGTTGTTTTGTAAGGTAAGCGTCTTGCACCCGGCCTCCCCTTTTCTATTCAGCCATGAGTTTTAATAAGACGCTTCGTGTAGCTACTATAAACGTTAGAGGGCTAGCTGCAAAAAGAAACAGAATCAGTTGTACCGATTAGTCAGTGAATACGACCTAGATTTAATAGCGGTTCAAGAAACTAAGGTTGCTGGTAAAGCGGCGGCCGAGAGCATGGTGCGGCCGTTTCTAGCTCGGTATCACGCTTTAGTTAATCATGCAGTTGGCACATCGGCTGGGTGCGTGTTATTTGTACGGCAGGCGCTAAACGTTAAACTGCAGGCAGTGATCACCAGTGTGCCTGGACGGATCGTGGTATGTGATTTTGAGTTAGCGTCACTTGAGTGGCGAGTTATCTCCCACTAGTGCAGAAGATAGGCGCGAATTTTTCGAACAAATCAGACAGCATTGTGTTAGTGAAAAATAACTGATAGTATTAGGGGACTTTAATTGTGTATTGTCGGCACAAGATAAATCAAGTAAACGGCCCTTCAGAGACGCTAGTACGGCCGTTCTCAGTGAGATATTGTAGTTGAGCAACTTGGCAAACGTTGCTGATTGTCTTGGTGGTGGGCGGACACCCCGTATCACTCATTTCCAGGGGAGCAGCCACGCCCGCTTGGATAGAGGCTATGTTGGGCCCGAGCTCATACCTCTGTGTCAAGAGTATCGTGTGGAGTGCGTGTCACTTAGCGATCACTGCTTAGTCAGTTTCTTCATTAATGGCCGAAACGGAAAAAAAGTTTGAGTGGCACCAATGGAAATTAAATTCTAAATTGTTAAATGACGACATCTTTTCTGCGGATGTCGAAAACAGCTTTGAAAAAATGGAAAGTGGTAGACAAAAAAGGTGGGGAGAAAAGTGGGAATTGTTTAAACAAGAACTTAAATTGAAAGGATTGGGGCATTCGACCGCAATAAATCGAAAGGCAAGAGAAGAAGAATCACTCCTCAAGGCTAGCTTGCAAAAAATGTTAATCGAAGAGAATGAAAGACCAGGCTTGTTTGCTGATGACGTCCGTGTAGTGAAACAAAATCTGGAGCAGTTTGACATAAGCAGATATCGTGGTGCACTTGTGCGGGGAAGAATGGAACGCATAATGGCTGGTGAAACGCCGACAAAGAGAGCACTTGGCGTAGAAAAGTGGCATGCGCGACGCAATCAGATAACAGAAATCGAAATCCAGGGTGAAGTCACTGAGGAAGCCGATAAAATCGGGAATGCCTTCTATGAACGCTATCAGGGATTGTTCACAACTTCTACTGTAGAAATGGCGCGATATGAAAAAGAGTTTTTGCACTTGATGCCGAGAGTTAGCGATGAAACTAAGGCAGTCTTAGAACATCAAATCTCTGTAGAAGAATTTAAGTGCTCAATAGAAAAAATGAATGCTGGGAAATTGCCTGGGCCGGATGGATTAACGGCAGAGTTTTACAAAACATTTAAGCATGCTATTGCTCCAGTTTTAGCGGAAGTGTACAATGAAGCTTTTGACCTTAACTGCTTGCCACCGTCATTTTCAAGATCGCACACTATTCTAATTCCAAAATCAGAAGACCCGATGGTCCTCCGCAGAGTGACAGCATACCGCCCCATATGTTTAACAAACTGTGATTATAAAATTCTTATGAGAATTCTTGCAAAACGTCTCCAAACTGTCATTAAAGAATTAGTAGGACCGCATCAAACATGTGGCACTAAAGGTCGATCGATTTTCCCGGATATACATACAGCACGCTGTGTACTAGAGTGCTGCGACGTAATGGGAACCGCGGTGGCAATCGATTTAGAAAAGGCCTTTGACAAAGTCCCTCATGAAATACTTCTCTGTCTTCTAGATTATGTCAATGTAGGAAAAGTAATTAGAGACGGAGTGGCTATTGCGTACCGGGATTGCTCAACACAAGTGATTGTCAATAAGGTTGCCGGTGTGCCCATCAGTGTGCAGAGATCTGTGTGTCAGGGGTCCCCTTATCTCCGCTGTTGTTTTGTTTATACTGTAATGAGGTTTATTGGTCACGCCTAAGAAACAGGCAGTAGAACACAGGGCGAAGAAGATGGAGGTGTTCGCACGCAGATCTCGTGGTGCCTCTGCTCGTGATGATGATCGTTTTGCCCCCTGTCATTGTGTTTGTTCCTTCATTATAATTGCCCCCGTCGAGAAAGATGAAGCCATCCTGGCGATCTAACCAGTGGAAACAAGCGGGTCGAAGTACGGCTTCAAGCGATCTACGTGAACAATATCATGTCCACGCCGACGACGGTCGCCGAGTGGCGTAAGCGGTTCAATGGCGTAATTGACAGGTGATGTGCGCTCGACTACGCGGTAGGGACCATGGTAATTTGAAAGTAGTTTGGCAGACAAACCAGGTGCGCAGGACGGTACATGCAGCCATACAAGTGTTCCAGGTGCGAACGTTGCGGCAGGAGGGTGGTCGTCATCGCGGGCCTCTTTCTGGCGTTGTTGGTTTGTTGTAGTAAGATGCTTGGCTAATTGGCGGCATTCTTCAGCGTGACGGGCGGCTTCTGACACGGTCGTGCACTCGGATGCATCTGGTGCGTATGGCAGCAAAGTGTCGATAGCGTGCGTCGGTTGGCGACCATACAGAAGGAAAAATGGGGAAAATCCGGTTGTGACTTGCGTAGCGGTGTTATAAGCGTAGGTCACAAATGGAAGAACCAGGTCCCAGTTTGTTTGGTCAGATGCAACATGCGTCGCGAGCATGTCGCCGAGGGTCCGATTAAACCGCTCAGTGAGACCGTTCGTCTGAGGGTGGTAGGCGGTACTCGTCCGGTGTACAATATGGCACTGGTGGAGAAGTGCTTGAATTACATCGGAGAGAAATACACGGCCACGGTCACTGAGGAGTTCACGAGGAGGACCATGACGGAGCACAAACCGATTGAGGATGAAAGATGCGACGTCCTGAGCGGTGGCCGTGGGAAGAGCAGCGGTTTCGGCGTACCGTGTAAGGTGGTCCACAGCAACTATTGCCCATCGGTTACCTGCCGTTGTCAATGGCAATGGTCCATAAAGGTCAATTCCGACGCGGTCAAATGGGCGGTCTGGGCACGGAAGCGGCTGTAGTGAACCTGCTGCGGGATGCGGTGGTTGTTTCCGTCGCTGACACTCATGGCAGCCACGAATGAACTGACGAACATAGGTGAACATTCCGCGCCAGTAATACCGTTTCCGCAAGCGCTCATAAGTCTTGAAGACACCGGCGTGAGCACATTGTGGGTCGGAGTGAAAGGACGCGCAGATTGTTGAACGCAGCGTTCGGGGAATAACGAGCAGCCACTTCCTGCCATCTGGGGAATAGTTGCGCCGGTACAAGAGGCCGTCTCGAATGCTAAAGTGTGAAGCCTGGCGTCGCAGTGCTCGAGTAGTTGGAAGTGTGGGTGCCTCAGATAACACGTCGAGAAGCGAAGCTGCCCATGGATCGTTACGCTGGGCAGAGGAGACGGTGTCAACGTCAAGATCCGACACCGTGTGGTCTATAGAGGAGAGGGATGCAGTCTGAGTGGATAGTGGTGACCGCGAGAGCGCATCAGCATCGGCGTGCTTGCGGCCGGAACGGTATACGACGCGGATGTCATACTCTTGAAGTCGGAGAGCCCAACGAGCAAGGCGACCGGACGGATCCTTCAGCGAAGACAACCAACATAATGCATGGTGGTCCGTCACCACATCAAACGTGCGGCCATATAGGTATGGGCGGAACTTGACAAGTGCCCAAATTATCGCCAAGCATTCTTTTTCAGTAACGCTGTAGTTTGACTCAGCCTTGGTGAGCGTTCTGCTTGCGTATGCGACGACATACTCAGGAAACCCAGGCTATCGTTGCGCGAGAACCGCACCGAGGCCGACACCGCTGGCGTCTGTGTGCACTTCAGTTGCAGCCGTAGGATCGTAGTGGCGCAATATAGGTGGTGATGTCAGGAGACGGCGAAGAGTAGAGAACGCTTTTTCACAGTCGGAGGACCAAGACGAGACATCGGTGGCGCTGCTTAAAAGCTGGGTCAAAGGCGCAATTATAGAGGCGAAGTTGCGCACAAACCGGCGAAAGTAGGAGCATAATCCTATGAAGCTCCGTAACTGCTTTACAGTCGTCGGTTTGGGGAAGTCGGCGACAGCGCGTAATTTAGCCGGGTCTGGAAGTATGCCGTCCTTGGATACGACGTGACCGAGAATCGTGAGTTGCCGCGCAGCGAAGCGGCATTTCTTGAGATTCAGTTGGAGCTGAGCATTCTTCAGACACGTCAGGACATGTTTCAGGCGTACAAGATGTGTTGCGAAGTCTCGCGCAAAAACAACAATATCATCGAGGTAGCAGAGACATATGTTCCATTTCAAACCCCGCAGAACCGAATCCATCATGAGCTCGAAGGTGGCCGGCGCATTGCAGAGGCCGAAGGGCATGACATTGAATTCATATAAACCGTCAGGTGTGACGAAGGCTGTCTTTGGACGATCGGCATCTGCTAAGGGCACTTGCCAATAAACTGAACGCAAATCTACCGATGAAAAAAACTCGGCACCTTGTAAACAATCAAGGGCGTCGTCAATCCTGGGCAAAGGGTACACGTCTTTCCGAGTGACCTTATTTAAGCGCCGGTAATCCACGCAGAAGCGAATCGAACCATCCTTCTTTTTAACCAGAACCACAGGTGATGCCCACGGACTTTGTGAAGGTCGAATAACGTCGCGTTTAAGCATATCATCAACCTGTTCGGTAATAACTTGACGTTCGGCGGCGGAAACACGGTATGGTCGCTGTCGCACTGGCGCGTTGGAGCCTGTGTCGATGTAATGAAGAATGGTAGACGTTCGTCCCAGGGCAGGTTGAGCAACGTCGAAAGATTCGCGGAACTGGTACAGCAGCTGGAGAAGATCAGAGCGTTCAGATGGCGACAGTCCGTCTGCGATCGACGAATTGAATAGGTCGGAAGGTGGTACATCAGAAGGGCTGAGGGCACCGATAGCTTCGAGGTCGATGCCAGATGAATCGTGGTGCATGGTAAAAATTTGTCCTTTGTCAATGGCCTGCACGCGTCCAAGAGATTCACCTTTAAACAGTTGGATGGGATACGGAAAGGGATTGGTGACGCAGAGAACGCTGTTCCCTTGAGAAATGGAGAGGGTCGAGTAAGGCAGAAGAAGAGGTTTCCGACTGAGCAAGAGGCTTGATGGCTCAAAGAAGGCAGCTTCATCACAAATGCCGGCGCAGAACACGGGTAGCAGAAGAGCTGCTGTCGGGGGAATTGCAGTGTCTTCTTTCACGACTAGCTTGTGTGCGGCTTGCTGAGTGTGGTTGTAGGGCTGGTCGTAGAACGGGAAGAGTTCAAGTTCAGACTTGGCACAATTTATAACAGCATGATGACGCGATAAAAAATCCCAGCCAAGTATGATGTCGTGCGAGCAGGATGAAAGGACGATAAACTCAACAATGTAGTGGTCCTTCGCGATGATCAGTCGGGCAGTGCAGGCGGCTATAGGCCGAACAGGTTCTCCATTCGCTGTTCGTAAGGACATCTGATCAAGAGGCGTGGTCACTTTTCGGAGCTTGCGGCAAAGTTCGGCGTCTATAACGGAAACGGCAGCACCAGTATCGACAAGCGCATATGCATGAGTGCCTTCTACAAAAACTTCGACAATATTCGACGGCAAAGTTCGAGGACTTGAGCATTTCGACAGCGCAGTTCTTGCCTCCTGAACTGCGGCGGCTAGTTTCCCCCATTTTCAGGGGCTGGCCGACGGCGCATTGGTGACAAGGAGCGGCGACGGGGTGACGGTGAGCGACGAGACGTAGGTTGCGGGTAGTCACGTGAGAAGGTGCTTGATTGAGGATCTGGACTTTCGTAACGAGACAGGGGAGGACGGTTCCTAGAGTTGTTCTGTGAATGGGCGTCGGTGTATCCTGGCACGCGGCGACGGCAGTATCGGGCGATATGGCCAGGGCCGCCGCATGCGAAGCAGATCGGCCGGTTATCACGCGTTCGCCAGGCATTTGCGGCGATAGGAGGAGCCCATGTGGCGGACGGCTGAGTCGAGGCTGGGGTAGCGATGGGAGCAGCCCACGTGGCAGATGGCTGAGCCGGAACTGAGGTATGCGGCACACCATGGAACGGCGAGGGCTGGTAGGGCTGCTGCCGCTTTACCGCCTCAGCGTAGGTAAGAGGCGCGGCGACAGGGTGTTGCGGAAAGGGCACCGGCATGGCCTCGGAAATCTGTTCCTGAAGTGCATGTTGGAGCACGGGAGCCAACGGGGTTGGGTGCCGCAGTAGCTGCTGCTGTGAGAGCTCTTGACGCTGAGCAAAAGGCAGGAGAGAAAGCTGACGAGCCACTTCCTCACGCACGAAGTCTTTCATTTGTGCGAGAAGGTAGGACTGGTCAGGCATGACGTCCAGTGCAGAGACTGATTGGATCGTCTGGGATGAACGTCGCGTGAGAGCTCGTTGCCTCCTCAATTCGTCATAGCTCTGGCACAGAGTTACAACTTCGGAAACAGTGCTAGGAGACTTCGCGAGGAGCATCTGGAAAACATCGTCGTCGACACCCTTCATGATGTGCTGTATCTTGGCACTTTCGTTCATTGAGGCATCGACGCGCCTGCAGAGGTCGATGATGTCCTCGATATAGGCGGTGAAAGTTTCACCTGGTTCCTGTGCCCGTGTGCGCAGACGTTGTTCGGCGCGTAACTTCCGTACGGCAGGACGACCGAAAACGGCTGATATTGCCTCCTTGAAAGCGCCCCAGTTCTCGAACTCAGACTCGTGATTCGTGTACCATAGCTTCGCCACGTTGGCGAGGTAAAAGTTGACAGTGCTCAACTTCGCAGCGTCATCCCACCGGTTGGGTCCACTCACTTTTTCGTAGGACGACAGCCAGTCCTCGACGTCCTGGTCTTCTGTTCCCGCAAATATCGGGGGGTCTCGCTGGTGAACCGGCCCGGGGCAGGCAGCGGCTGCGAGAGGTGGCGTCTGTTGGGCAGCGTGAGCTAGCATGGTCGACGGCAATGTGCGGGATCGGAGTTCCAGGGCGTAGGCGATGGGGGTACCCGGCACGACCCACCAAATGTAATGAGGTTTATTGGTCACGCCTAAGAAACAGGCAGTAGAACACAGGGCGAAGAAGATGGAGGTGTTCGCACGCAGATCTCGTGGTGCCTCTGCTCGTGATGATGATCGTTTTGCCCCCTGTCATTGTGTTTGTTCCTTCATTATAATACATTGAACCATTTTTTCTCAGCGTTAGAAACAGTGAATGTATACGTGGATTTAAACTGCATGAGGTCTAAGTGCGGCTTCTCGCCTATGCAGATGACATCGCCATTCTTTGCACTGACTATGAGAGCATTACACATGCGGTAGAAAAGGTTAAGCAATACTGTTCTGCAGCCGGAAGTACGGTGAAATGGCGGAAAGTGCATAGGTTTCTGGCATGGTGAATGGTCCGGGAACCCTGAAATTTTTGCTAATATCCCTTTCGTTAACAAACCCGTGAAATACCTCGGGGCGCCCTTACATCACTACAAGGACAGTGATCCATACTGGCAGGAACAGGCTGCTGAGTTGCGTGATAGGACGAACAAATGGAATGGATGGAAATGGTCAATATTTTCTAGAGCAACTGTCTGTAACTTATTTTTGGTCAGTGAGATTTGGTATGTGCTTCAGGTTCTTCACTGTTCGAGAATTAACATCCAAAAATTTCACCGTGTTCTTGCAGTGTTCGTGTGGGGGTCAACATGGGAAAGGACAAGTCGGACTAATTTGTTCTTGCGAGTTAGAAATGGGGGGCTGGGATTGACACACCTCATTTTGCGCCAGATTGTAAGTCGCTTTCTGTTCTTACGCTTTTCTGCGCACTGTGTGCCAGCTTCGCCTGTCCAAACGGTTGTCAAACATTGTTGTATCCACGAAATATTTGCCTGGAAGCTTACATGGATTTTTAAAAGAAGTAGTCTTAGCTGGTAATTTCTTGTCCGCTCGCTTTTCTCTCGATTATCTTTCCACTGTGACACGGAAGAAATTGTACAAAGACCTTTGTGACGTTGTACTACCTGCACCGCTGTATAGAACCATGTACCCTGGGGGTCGATGGAGAAATGTACTAAAAAGGGTCAAAAGAATGATGGTACCTGCAGGAATGAAAACATTCTTCTTTCAGCTACATTCAGGTGCACTTCCTGTCAAACCTTGGCTGGAGGAAAAGGGCATGTTTGTGCCATGGGGAACCGATATGCAGAAAAGTAGAAACAATAGACCACATGTTGCTTGACTGCTGGGGCGCCGTGTTTTTATGGGACGTACTGCAGCGTACCATCAAAAAAGATTTCCCCTTAGACCCCCTTGGAATTCGATATCTCTCTGTCGAAAGTGATGACGGGACACCGTTTGATCTAATAATGTTGATTACACTCCACAGCATATGGAAATGCAGGATGGCCATACGGCACGCTGATGTGGACGCCCGTCCGGCACGTCAACACTTCAAAGAAAGCGTAACCCGTTTTGTTGAAGAACAAAAACTTCCTGAAGATGTTCCCGATTGGTTAGATCGTGTAGAGCTTCTTTTACAAATGAAGGAGGTTTAGAGCGTCCTCATTAGTCCCAGTATGACCCTTCCCTTTTTTTCCTGTCGATCCCTCTCCCTTTTTACGCAACCGGTGTTTGTATTGTAAATAGCGTTTCTTCTTGTGTTTGATTGTTTCTTGTCAAAAGCAGGCAATAAAGAAAAAAAACAAGTCGGCCGTGGCCGAGCAATCGCTCAAGTTCATAGCGCGCCATCCCCGCGCCGTCATCGGTTCGATTCCTGGCGACGGATCAGCAATTTTTTTTTGAGCCCGTGACTTAGTTCCACAGCTTCGCACAGGATGTCGCCGCCGAAACAAAGAAGAGCTTTCGTTTCGGTTTCGGTTCTTGACTGTAATCTTGAGCTGCCGTTTCGTTTTCTCTTTATTTTATTACTCTTTTAGTGTATGTTTAAACACTCCACGCGTATCATATCGTTCAGATCTACATTTGTAATTCTTACTTTATTCTTTTATAAACGTCGTAAGGAACAGAACGCCCAATCAAGTTATGGTGAACAAAGCTCTTTCGAACTTTTGTACGCGTATTGTGGTGGAAACTTATTTCTCCGTTCTCATGATTTCGTTACGATCTTCTCAGGTAACTACAATTCAGCAACGTGAAGGAAACGAACAAAGCTTAGAAAAACGAGGCATATTAGCCTAATTAAATGGCAAAGTTACACGTTTTTGCCGTTGCATTTTACGTTAGGGCTAACGCAAGTGGCTGTCGTAATCAGAGCTGCCAGTTCCGCTTATTATAAGCGGATTTGGGCTTCTTTTTTGGCTGAGTCGCTTGGAAATTCTTAGAGCCGCTTGTCGCGTGTTTTTGGGCTTACTCGCGGTTCAGGAAATATTATGATTTTAGTGCCCGGCACGTGTATTTGTCGTCAAATACATAGCTTGAGTCAAAATATACGAACCCCCCCCCCCTCCCCCAAGCAGTCATCAAGCGCTCCTAGGCCCTTCTTTTCCGCCGGGCGACATTTATAAAGGCGCTACAGCATGTAGGAAGAAAAACTCAGGAGGTGTTCTGATGTCACTTTCAGTGAAGCCTCGCGAAGCGGGAACATACCCAGGAATTCGGGACATCGCTTCTAGTTCACCGTTTTTCACACCACGTGGCGTACGGACCTTCAACGTTCAAAATTCGCGCGATGACGCTTTCCGTAATCGCGCGGATTGAGAAAACCACAATACATAAAAAAGCACGACGACGATGTACAACCAGCGAGCGCGAACCTCAGTCGCCGACAGATAACCGCAACGCATGCGACGAGCGGCCGCTTGGGCTGCCCGACTGTGAGTCAGCAGTTCTGTTGCACTGAAAGGGTGCACACATACAAGTCGCTTGGGTGTGCTTGATAGCTACGAACTCTCGAAAGAGCGTGCTGCCCTTCTTTTCATCCCCTGCCTCTTCAATATATTTCGTCCGATGATATTGTAGTTGGCTCCGACGGGTTTCTTAAAAGAAAGCAAGAACGCGCCCTTTAGCGCTGCTGTTTTTGTAATGTGAATAAACTAACTTCCAGAAAATAATGCAAGCTTGGGAGGGGGTGATGACGATTGCGGGTTTCCGAATGTGCAGTGTCTTGACGTCCCTAATTTTTGTTGGCCTCAATTTATAAAACCAATATTTTGCGCTATTATGTGAAGACGCCTGGCCGTGTTCGCTACCACAGACATTTTTCTTGAAAGCTCAATTAGCAGCAGAAGTAAAGGAAGAATGAATACCTTTGCGTGCAGAATATTGTTCGATGATCTTAAAAAGAATGGTTTTAACAAAGTCGCTTTAGTTTTAACTGCGCGCTATTTGTTTCTAAATAACATAACCATACGTCGGAAAGTGCATTGACGTACGCATGACATGCTACACAGGCCGCGTTTCCCTTTCTGCTAAGTGTTGGTGAAAGAGGAATGAAACCGATTAGATTCATATAAAGTACCGAGAAACCCGCCTTCTTGTTTGACTGCCTATGCTGGTCTGCAGAAATGTAGGAGGTCGCGGCTTGAAACCCGGCTCTTGCGGCCAGCTTTATTCGGGACGGAATAGCGCGTTTCTATTTTTAATGGTAAAGTTCGCTAAAAGGCACCTCGTCAGGACCCGTTTAATATATTGATTCCGAGCTGAACTATTTCATTTATTTGAGCAAGGGACGTGGAAAGGTCTCGAAAAGCCGTTTTATTTTTATTCTCTGTGTCGTGTGTTTGTTTGCCGCAAGACAACGTAGCACCTCACAAGGCGATGTTTGGAGCAAGCTGAGCAAACTTTCACGAATGTCTTTTTTTTTTGTCAATAAGTTCGCTGTTCACTATTGCAAGAGTAGGAAGGCATTGAACTGCCCTGTTACCGTGCCGCCAGAAGGTAAACATTGTTGTCAACACGGGCCTTGTCCGCAGCGGTGGAGCAGTGATTATGGCGCTCGGCCGCTGACCCGAAGGTCGCGGGTTCGATCCCGGCCGCGGCCGTCGCATTTCGATGGAGGCGAAATGCTAGAGGCCCTTGTATTGTGCGATATCAGTGCACGTTAAAGATGGTCGAAATTTCCGGAGCCCTTCACTACGGCGTCTCTCATAATCATATCGGGGTTTTGGGACGTTAAACCCCAGATGTTATTATTAACGCTGGCCTTATACCTTCGCCAAGGCGATGCAGGGAAAGAACTGTACAAGCGCAGTTCTTTCCCTGGCTCCCTTACGTATCGTAGGCGATGTGCCCTATTTTGCTTACATGGCGAGCCCCACCTTCGTTCTGTTTTTCTTCGCGGCGCCTTTAGAGTGACCGCATTGAGCGTCTCGCAATGGGAGGTTAACTGAAGTCACGTGCTGTAATCAATGACGCTAAAAGCAGTGTGCTGTAGTGCGCGACTCACATCTCGCAGGAAGTGTGGCCCCCTCTGCACTCTTAAAAAAAAGAGAGTCAAAAGGGAGTCACGTCTGCTTGACTCTCTTTGTGGCAGCCGATGACCACCTTTTTTTCTAAGGGGAGTCACAATGCTCTGGTCGACGCTCCTGAATGAAATAGATGACTCCCTTGCTCCAAGGGAGTCAGTGATGGTTCTGCATATACAGGGTGGGTTTTTTTTTAAAAAGAAAGCTTCACTGGCTGCGACCAAGATACAGTTCGCTGCTTTGGCTTGTGGTATACCGAAAAATTTTGGTTGAGAATATATAACATGGATTCGTAAAATGTGGAATTACGCACGTATTGTGTTATGGCTTCAGTTACGATATTGCTGAAACGGCGCTTCGAAAACGTCTACAAGTAAACAGGGTTCTTAAAAAATCTTGCCCCCAAGCGAAACATTCAGAGTTATGACAACGTTTAACAATGGCAGCGCTGACAAATTGACGAATCTTCGCACGTTTGCAAGCGAGGTTTGTAGATTCCTACGACAGCATGTATGGCAGAAAACATACATTTATTAGTGAAATGGACGTGCATGGTGTTGAACGCACTGGCGATCGGGAACACATCTAACTCGACGGCCGTAAAAACATGTGCCGCAAAGCTGGCATGATAACCGCGCAGACCGGTTATCAAGGCGACGCTTTACCGCGTCTCCTAAAGAGCGACAATACTACCAGAATTATAGCTCGCGTGGTCATCATTTCTGCCCGCCACAGCTAAACTATTGGCCTCGAGGAGTTACGGAGTCGCCCTCTATCGGACGCGCCTCGATTGCGTGCTAGGCAGGATACCGCCGGCGCGCTCCCCATAGGTTTTGCTGTCGGCGCTCTACAAAAACACCTCGCGGAAGCCCTCCAGGGCATTTCTGTAAGTACTTTCGAAATGAACTATGTTCTTTACTGTCAAAATAATCATTTTCGACGAACTGAAAGTACAAGATAGTCTACAGTCGCTGTCTCTTTGCGGAAAAGCGAGCACTCGCTTCACGCTGTCACCGCGTTGGAGACCCCTGAACCGGCTTCTTGCGTGAAAGGTAGTCACTCGCTGAGTGCAAACTATGTGAAATATCTCGTTACAGTAGACTGCCTGTGTAACCTAACGGAGCATAACAGAAAGAAGCCTCAAGCCAGCGATCGCACGGGTTCGCGACGACTGACGGTGCCTCTGCATGTATGAGCGTCTGCATGTATGTTCGTACTGATGGTTTCGCTTTTGCTACGAGCGCGTTTTGGCACCGCGCTGTGAACTTTAGGCCGCAAAATATGAGAATTTGTGAGTAAACAAACAACTACTGTTGCGCGGACGCTATCAGAGCAGTTCAAAAACAATTTCCTTACAACTGCGGCTTCGGTGCGCATGGCAACTTTGTGATCTGCCGTCCCGACGATTCAGTGTTTTTTTTTTTTTCTTTTTCGGTCTAAATTCGGGTACGTTTCAATGTCATTTGACAAGTTGTCTCCCACTGCGTATTGATCGGTCTTCTCAGCGGGCAAATGCCACTGCTTCTGTTTCTTTATTGAGCGCATTCGTTTCGTTTGGTGCTCACACAAAACGTGAGCAAATACGACGCCTTTTTTTTAATGCTCCTTAATTATCGTTCCGTTTGCATTCCAGTAAACTTGCCGCTCTCTGTCATCAAAAAATTCATAGACCAAAGCTTCATCACTTCGAGATTGCTGGTGGAAGGAGAACCAGTCTACGAGACCGAGCATGTAGTAGCATGCGACGCCTAGGAAAAGAAAGAAAATACAGTAACGTTTGCCGGACTTGTTCTGCAAACGTCGGCGGTGAACTAGGAGCCACATGAACTTGAAATAGCGGTGAATAAAATAGAAGGTATTGCAGCAACCAGCAGCCGCAAAACAGGATAATAATTATTTGGCGAGTACCCCAGCAATTTTGGCAGCAGTGTCGTGTCTAACGCCAACAGTGTGGCATCTTTCGCACCTAAATAAATGAGGCTCCAAGAAAATACATGGGGTTGGCCGGTGGGCCGATCACGGAAGCAATGCAAAATTTATGTAGCTTATGAAGCAATGCATGCCTCATCAAATGGGAAGGTTGCCCGTCGGCGTCCCGCGTCGGCGGCGTCAACACGAGTGATGCAAAAAGTAATCGTCACGTGATGGTGTCACCATATGACGTCATCATGACGTCACAGATCGCCAAAATATGTAGCGTCATTATGACGTCACATAATGTGACGTCACATGATGGTATATTCACACGTCATGGTCGCTTTGCATTGCCTCCGTGATCGGTCACGGAGGCCGTGCAAAACCGCGTTAGGTGCAGAACGCTTTTGGAGGGGTGCGCGGGAGAATCAGTACATCGACTGACAAGAAGAAGATGGCTTTCGCCTTCTAGTCATCTTTAACGAATGCATAAGGGACCCTGTGCGTTTTTTAATTTAACGTATCTAAACAATGACTTGCGCATCTGCAGCCGATTTTGTGGACGCTGAGCACGGGGCTGACGATCAAGAGATCGCATTGGAGGCTTCTGAGATGGCATCGCACATGGTAAAAGGTAGCGCTTTTACCATCCTGTGGCAGATAAGCATCATTTGCTGGCGGGAAGCGCGCGCGAGCCATCGTCTCAGTGCGCGCTGTCTGCTACTCACCGAACATCGCGGGCCCGACGCAGTAACAAAAGTCTTCGTCGCGGAAGTGCTTGTTGCACACAAGACTCGTAGCAGATGGCTACTTGACGGTTCTTAGCTTTACAACAAAGCTTCATGCTGTTTCTTGTCCCACGGTTACCAGTGCAGGCTGACACTGGGCTGCTTTGCGTAAGCGCGGCACTGCGGCACCGAGCGGTAGAGCCCCATGTTCGTCGCCTTCGGAGGCAGCCACTCTATTACAATGGTTTCAATTGAGTAGAAAATGAGAGAAAACTTCCGAATTTGCTCAGACCGCAGCGCGTGTGGGAGTTGAAACTCGTTTTCAAAGCACGCGGCAGTGCGCCACAAGCAGCCGACGCGGCCGCTGAGACCACGTGATCCTGCCAAGCACGTCACGCCGACGGTGGCGCCGGCGTTTCCAGTGGTGGGCCTCGAGGCCAATATCTTCACGATAATCCGCGCGGGCCACCAAATCGCTCAGCAAACGTTGAGCACAGCTAGGCACGCACACACGGCCTCACCGCACTCTCCCTAGCCCCTAGAGCAGGGGATGCACGTTCACCTGCGCCCCCTCCCACCGTACAGCCCTTACAGACACACACAGGGCACGCTTCGCCTCCTCCACCCTGATATTATTCAATAGAGCTTTAACTATGCATGGATGTGTGTTCTATAGCACCAAAACAAAACCGAAACCATTTAGGCGTTCGTGGAGGCTACTTTAATCCAAAGCCGAAGCCATCAATACGAGACAGCCATTTTGGCCTGGCGTCGTTAGGCGGCATTGTTCGTGATCCGTCTCGTTGTGGTCGTTCTTTAGTCCGCCAGAATAATCTGTGTCGTCAGGCGTGATTGCAAGTGATTGTTTTGCGTGACTTTCTTCGTGCTATGCATTCGTGGCGTAGTATCGTATCGTCGGCTCGCTCTTGCCGTGTCTGGCTGATCGTTTTGCGTGACTTTCCTTCCGTGCTATGCATTCGTGGCGTAGTATCGTGTCGTCGGCTCACGCTTGCCGTGACTGGCTGAAGCAGTGTCACTCAGTGTTTGGGAAAAGCAGCCTCCGGACGGAGAAGTCCCTGCAGTAAGCTTCGTTTCGTCGTGAACTTGCCTGAGCAAGATGGCAGCGCATGACGGATCCCAGTGGCACCGACAGACGAAGCCTGTGGACGACGCTCCTACGGTCGTTATAGATTTCAGGTGAGTTCTGCCGGCTTCTGCCTACAACTCTTTTATTCGCTTCACACGTAGCTTTGCCACTTGTCTTTCTGATGTTCCAGTTGCACGGATTTTGCTATCGTGTTTCAATGGCTTGGCAACGACGAAAACCGCGCTGGACTATCCAGTAGCGGGTAAAACGGAGTGGTGCGCGCCAATATCGTGTTTGCTTATTCCATACATGCCAGAAAAACATGAAATTGCGAGTTGAAATCTCGGTTGCAAGTCGAGTGTGGTGACACGTAGAGCAACGTTGCACCGATATATATTTGAAGGGTAAGTAAGATCAGCTGATCAAAATCAATCTAATGCACCCGGCCCGAACATGCCTGATATCCAGATCATGATTTTGGCTCGTGAAACTCTAGAATTTAGTGTTTCTTTCCTTTGCTACCCAGACGTTGAAACACGTTTAATACGTATTTATTCGCTGCATATTCGAACTTCTCGCCGTGTTTGCTTGTTTGTTTGTGTGTGTGTGTGTGTGTGTGTGTGTGTGTGCGCGCGCGCGTCCGTGCGTGCGTGCGTGCGTAACTGCTATAAATCTTTGATGCAATAGCTTTTGTAGCACGGTTTCATTTAATTGAAACAGTGGTGACTTGATCTTATGATGCTAAAAATTATCATGCAACAAAGGTAAATGTGAGTTCACTTCAAAGTTGTAGTTTTTTTTTTGTTTTTTTTTGTCCACAAACTGCATACGAGCATAACCTCATCCTCCTGTGATACTTGCTTTGTCTAATGTGGTGTGGTGCTAGTACCTAATAGTAAACACAACACCGGCTAGTAATAATGGCAGTAAACATACTGCTCAAACGCTGTGTTTCGTGGATATTGGATGCCTTTGTTATACCAGCCATGGTTCAGTTCGTTATTATTTTCAACACAAAGATACAGTCTACAGTGATGTTGTGGGCAGTGGACAAAAATCCCTTAAAATGGACTTGGAAGCGTTACGCTGCGAAGCCCAAGGACGCGGGTTCTATTCCTGACCCCGGCAGCTGCATTTAGAAGGGGGCGAGATACAGAAACTCCCATGCCCTCTGATTTGTGCACGTTGAAGAACTCCAGGTAGTTGAAATTAATCCGTGATCTCCCACTATGTAGCACCGCTTAATCGCATTGTGCTTTTCGCTCATAAATCTCTAGCAATTATTGCTTCGTCATTATACCTCGAAACACTCGCTGTATCCTATTTGAATTCTATTCGCCATAGTCTGCAATGAATATTTAGCACTTTTTACAGCAGGGTACCTCATTTGACATTCTTTTACAATGCACCTTAATTGTCCCAATTTCGTGCCATAATCAGCTGTTGTTTTTAATATGTATATAAGTCACTTCAGCACTGTTCCTTTTGTTTGACCGCTTCTCATCACCTCGATTGTTTGAGGTTTGAGGTGATGTTTGTGCTGCACAGTTTGCCCAAGTTTGTTCCCAACCCTCTATACTGGTCAACGCTGGCTGGTGGGTTGTCCTTCCAGACAAACGGAAAAACGAGACCTTTGCCTGTTGATATAGATCTGAAGAAAAAATGGCACATTAGGCCTTTAGAATAGCTGCACCTTCGTGCAGCTGTTCTGAAGCCAGGCACTAGAAGGGCACGCTCACAATGATGCGACAGAAAGAAGGCAGTGAAGGCAAGCCTAGTCTTGTCGTACATTCGCCATATTTCGTGTAGCTGTATACACATTTTGCCGTTTTCTTCGTTAAACTAATAATAACATTTGGCGTTTAACATCCCAAAACCACGATATGATTGAGAGACGCCGTAGTAGAGGGCTCTGGAAATTTCGACTACCTGGGGTTCTTTAACGTGCAGCTAAATCTAAGTACACGGGCCTCAAACATTTTCGCCTCCAACGAAAATGCAGCCGCCGAGGCCGGGACTCGATCCCGCGACCTACAGGTCTTCGTTAAAATACTGCTAGTCTAGTGGTTATGGTGCTCTACTGCTGACCCGCAGGTTGCGGGATCGAATCCTGGCCGCCGCGGCCGCATTTTCGATGGAGGCGAAAATGGTTTAGACCCGTGTGCTTAGATTTAGGTGCACGTTAGAGAACTCCAGGTGGTCGAAACTTCCGAAGCCCTCCACTACGGCGTCTCTCATAATCTTATCGTGGTTTTGGGACGTCAAACCCCAACAATTATTATTATTATTAAAATACTGCTGCCATGCTATACAGGGTGATTTTTTTTTCAGACAGTACATATCTTTTATAAAAAAACTCTGACAGTCACGCTCCAGTAGTACTCTAGTTCGAGGCGGAAATATTCTGCCGCAACAAAAAATGCGTTGACGGGACTAATTAACAAAAACCCGTTAACTAATTTTTATCTATTGACTTGAGGGCAGTTGTTTATATTAGAAATTTGTAGTGCGTGCCGCTTTATGGTATACCCATTTTTCAGAAATCATGAAAGTTTTACGTAACTCGAGATATTTATTGTGAAATTTTAAGGGCTAAATCAAAACTGATCGTGTCCGGCACACAGAAAACGCGGTTTTTCTGTTACGTCAGACCGGAGCTGCCCGCGACAAGGGAGTGACGAAATTTGAATGAAGGCGCGTCGTGGTCGTACCTTTTCGTGAAAACTGGCAAGTCATCTAACTTGCGTCAGCGGATCGCCTTACCTTTGCATGTGGCGTTTGGTGCTCATTTGTTTCTTTCGAGATGCGCGCATCCGAAACGGCAGTAATATCAACCTTTTCTTTGTATGTTTACAGATAAGTACCACACATCGCACCCAAATAATAAGCTGTTTACTTGTGTATTTCTGAATGCTTGCAGATTTTCCTGATCACATTCTGCTTCGGCCCACCTTCATTAAACTATCATCACCTTCTTTTCACGTGTAGCTCCGAGCTTACGTAACAGAGAAGCGACGTTTCCTGCACGTCAGGCGCTATCAGTTTCGATTTCGTCCTTGAAATTCAAGGATGAATATCACGAATTACGTGTAACTTTCGCGATTAAAAAAAATGTGTATGCCATAAATTGGCACACGATACAACTTTCTAATATAAACAACTACCTCCAAGTCAGGGCTTAAAGGTTAATTAATGAGTTTTTGTTAATTAATCTCTTCATTGCCATTTTAGTTGCAGCAAACTATTTCCTTCTTGACATAGAGTGTGTGCGCGAAAACATCTTGAGCGTGACTATTATACAATTTTGATAAGAAATATGCGTTCTCTAAAAAAACATCCTTCTAATTGTACGGAGGTCATGCAGCGGAAACAGTTGCAGCTGGCTAAGGGAGTAACAGACCCTCAAAGTACAGCAAAGTTAATGAGTATCCCTGGTTTTGTTCATTGCCATGACACTTCATGGAATCTGGTGTGTGAGCGCTGCCCTTGTCAGATTAAAAGGTGATCGATCTGTCTGTCATCATGTGTTTATTTTTGTGCACTTGACTATTTCAGGTTGCTTCAAGACTGCACATTGAAGCTCTACAGCTGCATTTGACCAGGAAGCCTCCTTGGAAACTTCGTGTCTCGAGGTAGTCAAGACGTGTCCAAGAATTCGGAATAGCCACGCTTAAGGTCTGGCCGTGAGTGGTCTCGAATCAGTGCAACCTGCTGTCCTTTTCGCCAGAATGCCACCTGACCCTGACATGGTCTGGGAACACGACACTGCCAAGCTCATGCACGCAAGCTGTGTCACCTATTGGGGTCCTGTATCTCAGATGACTACATGAGAATCCTGTACTACATGAGAACTACACATGTTGCATGTTTTGCGCTGTATGCCACATAAAATATGTAATGGATGTCGCAAAGAAGTGCTTGATGGCTGGCCATTGATTCCTATTCATAAAAACTGACTGCTGGCTATGCTAATGTTTATGCCAGGTCTAGTATATTGCCGCATTTGACAGTAATGAACGATGTTAGCGAAACTATTGCTTTTCATATCTCACTCATTCTGACAGTAATGTGTCTCGCTGTATTTCTGGACGGTGTTTCTGTATTTCAGTTCTGTACAGAACTCTCCATACCACCGCTAAATATATATATTTATATATATCATACCTTATATATATAAGGTACTTGACACACGACGTACGTTTTAGCATTAGCATAGTGCTAAAACGTACGTCGTGTGTCAAATGCCTTCCTACAGTATCAGGACCTTCGTGATCTTTCTGTAGCTCTTATATTTAAGGGTCATTCCATGCCAAGTGTCCCAGACGTGGCGCTCGCACATCGCAGCTTTTGCTGATAAAATTGTGCCTTTTTCCTGTGCCACATGGAGTATTGTGGCAAAACATTCTTGCTCGAAAAAATTTTTGACGGTCCTGGCACCCCCTCGAATTTCGCTTCTATTTATTAAACTGTACCTAATAGAAAAATGTGTATAAAATCTACTTTCGTGTGTTGAGCTTCTAAACTGCGCTTGCGCTATCGCAGAGGTTCTGTTTAGTTGTCCCATTCATTATTTCCGAATTTTTGTGTTTCACTACCAGCTACGTAGCTTCAAAAACTACAAAAATCTTCAAAGTTCGTGAATTTTTCTTGAGCTATCTGGAACTCACCCTAACCAATATTAATAATAGCCTGATTTCCAGGAAAGTGTATTTTAGTACAGAAATGTTTAGGGGTAAAATAGACTTCAGATCTTTCCGAAAAAAAATTGTGAAATTAGAGAAAATGTACGATTTGTTGCATGTTTGACCATATTTTTCATACTGATGCGGTCAAAGTAAAAATCCTCGTCATGTGGCGTTTGATAAAAGACTTCATCGTTAAGTAATGAAAAAAGTCTTATCAAATCATTTTTTTCTTTTAAGGAAGAAAATAATTTTTGAATTTGGCCCTCCGAACGCGCAGTGCATTTCATTTTGTTGCCACTTCGCTGCAAAGCACGAGGTAGCCCTTGCAGCTGACACTCGTCACAGGCAACGGCCAGATGCGAGATGTATGTCAGTGGCTCGTGAGTGGTCGCAAGTCTTGTCACGTTGATGTCAGGGCGACGAGTAATGAATTCGCGTTACAATGTGAGCTTGCTTGGCGGGCCCAATGGGAAGTATGGACGCCCGAGAGCAGCCTATGGCGTCGTTGGCACACTGTGCTAGAGGCCGTCTGTACAACATGTATACCCTGAGAAAGAAGTGTGTACAGTGTGCATTATTTCTTTCAGTATGTGTATGCTAGTTGTGCAGACATCCCTCTAGGACATTGTGCCAACGACTCCACATGCTGCTCTCGGGCGTCCATATTTCCCATTGGGCCCGCCTAGCAAATGCTCATTGTAACGCAAATTCATTACTCGTCGCCCTGACAGCGCGACAAGACTTTCGACCACTCACGAGCCGCTGACATACATCTCGCATCTGGCCGCTGCCTGTGACGAGTGTCAGCTGTAAGGGCGACCACGTGCTTTGCGGCGAAGTGGCAGCAAAATGAAATGCACTGCGCGATCGGAGGGCCAAATTCAAAAATTATTTTCTTCCTTAAAACAAAAAAAATGATTTGATTAGACTTTCTTCGTTACTTAACGATGAAGTCTTCTATCAAACGCCACATGACGAGGATTTTTACTTTGACCGCATCAGTATGAAAAATACGGTCAAACATGTGACAAATCGTACATTTCTCAAATATCACAATTTTTTCGGAAAGATTTGAAGTCTATTTTACCCCTAACATTTCTGTACTAAAATACACTTTCCTGGAAATCAGGCTATGATTAATATTGGTTAGGGTGAGTTGCAAATAGCTCAAGAAAAATTCACGAACATTGAAGATTTTTGTAGTTTTGAAGCTACGTAGCTGGTAGTGAAACACAAAAAAAATCGGAATAATGAATGGGACAACTAAACAGAACCTCTGTGATAGCCAAGCGCGGTTTCGTAGCTCAACACACAAAATAGATTTTATACACATTTTTCTATTAGGTACAGTTTAATAAATAGAAGCGAATTTCGAGGGGTGCCATGATTGTCAAATTTTTTTCGACCAAAAGTGTTTTGCCACAATACTCCATGTGGCACAGGAAAAAGGCACAAATTTATCAGCAAAATGTGTGATGTGCGAGCGCCACGTCTGGGACACTTGGCATGGAATGACACACACACACACACACACACACACACACACACACACACACACACACACCACACACACTATATATATATATATATTGAGAGAGCTTAGGCATCGGCAAGTTGGTAATTCATGTTTGACTTTTTGAGCGCGCAAAAGAACAGGGAACGAAAAACGACGCAGACACAGCGCTGACTTCCAACATATGCTTTATTTTCTACAGTGGTACATATATATATAGACAACAAAAGCAACGCACGCAGGCGCATTGTACAGGAAGGCTTCATGTAAAACCACAAATAAGTATGCATGATAAGCAATCAAACAACCTGATACCGGATTTTTTTCTTCTTTAAGAGATCAAGCGGTCATTCCTGACTACCACTATCGTCTAGTCACCCTGTGGGCCTTGCTTAGAAAGTCTAGTTCTTTTGGAAAGGTCAATTGAAGGGTGCACTAATGCACATTCTCCCAAACTTGCAATCTTCGCCGCTTCAATTATCTCGCGTGTTGTTTGTGCCTGGCTCCTTCCTGTCGCAGTGCACTGCGAATAACATGTGATCGCACCCACACTTCCTGCAGTGGAAAGCCACATGTCCCCACACCTCCAGTTTCGCACGTTATTTGCGTGCTCACGCAGCCTGTCATTGGCACACCGGTCCCGTCTGCCCTATGTATTTCTTGCCACAGGACAGCAAGTAACTCATAAACGATGTTGTTCTCACATTTAAACAAAGCTTTCTTTGTGCTTTTTGGCACCTGGGTTTTTCAGAACCACTGTAGGAGGCCTTGCACAGATTATAAAGCTTGTTTGGTGCTGAAGGGACGACTCTTACGTTGGCGTTGTTTCCTATCTTTTTCAGCCTATGTGAGACATCGTGAAGGTACGGTATGACGGCGCATTTCTGCTTGACAGGCTCCGTTTCTGGTGAAGCCTGCTCCTCACCCTCGCGAGCATGTTTGACAGTCTTGAGAAGACCCTCCGCCACAGATGTGACGACATACTGAGGAAACCCGCCCTTTTTCAGGCAGTCAGCTTGCGCCTGGAAACTACACGAACACTTGTGAGGACATGAGCGGCGAAGCGCATTCATTAGGGTTAATTTTGCAATACCCCTTTTAACTAGCTTGGAGTGGCCCGAAGAAAACGGCAGAAGCGGCTTATTGGCCCTAGGCTCGTACGACCAGCAGACCTGGTCTCGCTCGAAGAACATTCGTAAGTCAAGAAAACGCAAGGCGTTGTTTTGCGGCATTTCATGCGTGACTGCGAGCGGTTGCAGGAAACGCAGTGAACAGATCAAGTACGTTTGAAGAATCATTGCCAAATTCGCCTGGACTTGATTCTAGAAAGACAATGTAGTCGTCTACATATCTAAACACCTTCTTTACATTTGTGCCTGTTACTAGAACTAGAAACAGAGCTAACAGGCACAAATGTAAAGAAGGTGTTTAGATATGTAGACGACTACGTTGTCTTTCTAGAATCAAGTCCAGGCGAATTTGGCAATGATTCTTCAAACGTACTTGATCTGTTCACGCGTTTCCTGCAACCGCTCGCAGTCACGCATGAAATGCCGCAAAACAACGCCTTGCGTTTTCTTGACTTACGAATGTTCTTCGAGCGAGACCAGGTCTGCTGGTCGTACGAGCCTAGGGCCATAAGCCGCTTCTGCCGTTTTCTTTGGGCCACTCCAAGCTAGTTAAAAGGGGTATTGCAAAATTAACCCTAATGAATGCGCTTCGCCGCTCATGTCCTCACAAGTGTTCGTGTAGTTTCCAGGCGCAAGCTGACTGCCTGAAAAAGGCGGGGTTTCCTCAGTATGTCGTCACATCTGTGGCGGAGGGTCTTCTCAAGACTGTCAAACATGCTCGCGAGGGGAGGAGCAGGCTTCACCAGAAACGGAGCCTGTCAAGCAGAAATGCGCCGTCATACCGTACCTCACGATGTCTCACATAGGCTGAAAAAGATAGGAAACAACGCCAACGTAAGAGTCGTCCTTTCAGCACCAACAAGCTTTATAATCTGTGCAAGGCCTCCTACAGTGGTTCTGAAAAACCCAGGTGCCAAAAAAAGCACAAAGAAAGCTTTGTTAAATGTGAGAACAACATCGTTTATGAGTTACTGCTGTCCTGTGGCAAGAAATACATAGGGCAGACGGGACGGTGTGCCAATGACAGGCTGCGTGAGCACGCAAATAACGTGCGAACTGGAGGTGTGGGACATGTGGCTTTCCACTGCAGGAAGTGTGGGTGCGATCACATGTATTCGCAGTGCACTGCGACAGGAAGGAGCCAGGCACAAACAACACGCGAGATAATGAAGCGGCGAAGATTTGCAAGTTTGGAGACATGTGCATTAGTGCACCTTCAATTGACCTTTCCAAAAAGAACTAGACTTTCTAAGCAAGGCCCACAGGGTGGCTAGACGATAGTGGTAGTCAGGAATGACCGCTGATCTCTTAAGAAGAAAAAAATCCGGTATCAGGTTGTTTGATTGCTTATCATGCATACTTATTTGTGGTTTACATGAAAGCCTTCCTGTACAGATGCCCGCGTGCGTTGCTTTTTGTTGTCTATAATATATATATGTACCACTGTAGAAAATAAAGCATATGTTGGAAGTCAGCGCTGTGTCCGCGTCGTTTTTCGTCCCTGTTCTTTTGCGCGCTCAAAAATGTCAACCACACAACCACACACACACACACAGATATATATATATATATATAAAATGCTTAACAATTGTGGGTGACGTGGCTAAGGACTACGCATTATTCGCAGGATGTTGTGCCTATAGTTTAGGTGCTTACTGATAAAACAGTAGGTTGTCATTACAATGTGAACATGTATGGAAATGGCCTGAGTGTTTAAAACCGATTCAAAGAATAATTTTACGAATCGCAGAAATTTCAGTTTGTTTATAGGATGAAGGCATGCAGACGTGAAAGAGAAGACACAGACAAACCAAACGCTAGCGTTTGAGCTGTCCGCATCTCTTCTGTTTCCGTGTTGCATGGCTTACTTTCTTCTAGAATCAACATTTTTTGTTTTTACGCGAGCGGAATTGTTCTGAGACTCGTCTATATAAACTTTGAGTAGTATTTTATTTCCCCAGAGGAATCGAGTGCAGCACTGTAAAGTTGCTACAAAAACTTGTTGCGGCTGTCATGCATCCACCACAGTGTTCCTGTTTGAGTAAACCGGTGGAAGTGCCTTGTTGAGTAACAAGAGGTAGCTGCACCAACTTTCGTCGATTGTCAGATAAAAACCCTAATGGTGTTCGCTCTGATTTGAAGTTCTTTTGAAATTCTTGATCAATCTCTATAAAACTTGTTTAGTTTATGTGTATTTGTACGCTGATTTTGAAAATGCAAATATTTTCTACTATTATATGTCGTGTTAAGTATATCAACATTTCATGTGCCATGTTAGGCCTGCACGAGTTACAAAGTAAGCATATCACAATAATATGAAATGGGAACTGTATGCAACATAACCAGAATGCATGTCCTAAACCCACTTAACAATAGTCATAGTATGCTGAACATTGACCAGTAAGTGTATGTCTAGCTGGTGATTCGCTCACGAGAGTTCAATATTACGTAACTTTTAACTCAAATGGGTTTAAAACGCGAGTTCGTATGTGGGCTAGTGGGTTCATGAACATTATGCCAGAACAGCGCAGTAAACTCCTTTAAAACTATTGCATACAGTCTTTATCCCTAACTATAGCGATATGTCGATTTCCTTTGTAACTCCAAGTTTGGAAAGGCTTGCTCATCAAGACACATGAAATTTTTATGTGTAAAAACTGCGTTTTCTTCCAGATAATTGCATATTTGAAATCGCCACATAAGTAAACCTAAACTCAGCAAGTTTCATCAATATCGACCAAGAGGAAAAATAACGCATTATTTGTTGCAGAGTGTCTCATGAGTACCACGAAGTGGTCACACTGACTCTTGCCAGGGGAGTCATGTACACCACTGTCCTTAAGGACAACGGAGTCAAAGGAACGCTCCAGTGGGGTCAGCGTTACCATGGCAAAGGGGTCACCCTGACTACCTAGAGGTACTAGCGGGAAATAAAAGGTAGTCACGTAGACTCCTGCGTTGGGAGTAACGTAGACTCTTTGCTTGTGAAGAAGGGAGTCGTTGGTCTGAAGAACGAAGGGAGTCGTTTGACACCCCAAATTGTGAAGAAGGGAGTCGTTGGTCTGAAGAACGAAGGGAGTCGTTTGACACCCCAAAAGGTCATCATATGTGTAGCGAGGCGATTACCACCCAAAGGTAGTCAGTACAGACACCCTTTTTTTTAAGAGTGTACGTATCTATCTATCTATCTATCTATCTATCTATCTAGCCGCTTACGTCTGGGCGCTCTCCTGGTTGCCTCCTTAACTTCTAATATATGCAGAGGATCAGTGTATGGTGAACATGATTCACTGGTCAAGGCATGACTAACGCAAAATACCTATCACGTACGTCATGAAACCCTTTCTCTCAGTCACGTGTGGCACATACCCGCATACCAGAGTTTATGTTATGCGAGTATGTGCCACAGGTGATACAAAGTCTAAACCGACACAGTAAGCGTGAACATACACATTGACACGCAAGGAAAGTGAATAATAATAATTGTTGGGGCATTAATTTTGACCATCTGGTATTCTTTAACGTGCACTGAGATCGCACAGTACACGGGCATCTAGCATTTTGCATCCATCGAAATGCGACCGCTGCCGGCATCGCCGGCC
>NC_051178.1:221273751-221371958 GCF_013339695.2 Rhipicephalus sanguineus
CTTGGCGAGCGCATGCGCGCAAAGGTCCTGTTAATACCGAAAAAATTAATCAACACAGAAGAGTTATCAGTTTCTTTCCAGATAGCCAAGTTCCTTGTCAGAGAGAGCCAAAGAGGGACTGCTGACACAAGCATCAGCTTCTTTTTTAATGACCAAAGCTTCAAAAATCTCCCTCTCCCCCTGCGTTGCGAAGCTGCGCAGCACAGCCGTTTTTTCATAGTATGGAGAGCATGAACATCTCCTACAATGGTCGGCAAGGTGTCCACCACCGGCCAACGCCTTCACTGCCGCTCGGTGCTCCCGCAGCCTTACGATAATGCAACGGCCGGTTTGGCCTACATAACACCGGCCACAGGACAGCGGGATCTTGTACACCACTGCAGTTCTGCATGGAACAAAACGAGTGGCGTGACTCACTTTACAAGCCTTGTCTTGGCCTAGCCCGTTCACCGCCGCACACATACGTACAAGCTTATTCGGCGCGGTAAACACGACGTGAACGCCGCATTTTTTTTTTTTGCCACCTTCTTCAATCGGTGCGAGAGCTGGTGTACGTAAGGGATAGGCACAGGACGTTCCCGTGATTCATTCCCGTTTTGTCTAGCGGCTAGGCCGCCAGCCTTCACCTCCTTTACCAGACTCTCCAGCACGGACGTAATCAGCGGTTCCGGAAAGCCGGCCAACTTGAGGCGTTCAACTTGGCCTTTCACGCTGTCTCCTACAAGGTGCTCGCACGACTTAGCAAGCGCCGCTCGCAAGCAGTTTTTTGCTATGCCTCGCTTTACAATCTTTACAGCCGCTAGACAAAACGGGAATGAATCACGGGAACGTCCTGTGCCTATCCCTTACGTACACCAGCTCTCGCACCGATTGAAGAAGGTGGCAAAAAAATGCGGCGTTCACGTCGTGTTTACCGCGCCGAATAAGCTTGTACGTATGTGTGCGGCGGTGAACGGGCTAGGCCAAGACAAGGCTTGTAAAGTGAGTCACGCCACTCGTTTTGTTCCATGCAGAACTGCAGTGGTGTACAAGATCCCGCTGTCCTGTGGCCGGTGTTATGTAGGCCAAACCGGCCGTTGCATTAACGTAAGGCTGCGGGAGCACCGAGCGGCAGTGAAGGCGTTGGCCGGTGGTGGACACCTTGCCGACCATTGTAGGAGATGTTCATGCTCTCCATACTATGAAAAAACGGCTGTGCTGCGCAGCTTCGCAACGCAGGGGGAGAGGGAGATTTTTGAAGCTTTGGTCATTAAAAAAGAAGCTGATGCTTGTGTCAGCAGTCCCTCTTTGGCTCTCTCTGACAAGGAACTTGGCTATCTGGAAAGAAACTGATAACTCTTCTGTGTTGATTAATTTTTTCGGTATTAACAGGACCTTTGCGCGCATGCGCTCGCCAAGTTCTCTATATATACCTGAATGTTATGTGTAATAAAGTTTAGTTGAAGTCTAGCGTTGTCCTGTATTCCTTCTTCTCGTCCTCGTCTTTTTCGCTAGTAAACATGTCCTATTATTCAAATAGTAAGCATGCGACGATCCGGGACGCTGCTCTGCGATGGAAATTGTGCAAGCTCAGACGACGCAGAAGCACCTTTATTTATTGCAATAATGCAACCAAATGTGTTTAAGTGTTTAAATCTTGCAAATATATTTAGTTTCAATCGTGTTACGTGACCATTTGACTCGAGAACGGCAGAAAAATTCGCAATTCCGATTTAAATTTCGCGCGCCGGGCACACCGTTTGATTGTGGCGCCCGACTGGTGGCGTCATCGCAAAAGTGACCACCGTTCTCCCATTGGTAGAGGTGTGCGCCGTGGCGGTATCGACCGGCGGCGGCGTGGGCGACATTTGTTTTCGTGGCCGCTACAGGGAGCGACCGCCGCGCCGCCACCCGATAGTGCCTGATACGTGCTTCTGGGCACTTTTAAAGACGATAGTCTTTCTTGGGATACTTAAACGGAGAAATTTTGGTCTGTCTTTCTGTCTGTCTGTCTTTCTGTTTGTCGGCAAGTCCCTCGATTCAGCCACCCGGCCAAAGTTGAACCACTTGCCCAAGGGCCAGCCATCTTGAACGGCTGACTAGGTTCATACTTGTGTACATTTTTGATCAATAAGCAAACATTACGCATATCTGAGGCGCAACATCACTAGGCAAGTATTAGGTGGTGTGTTCCTTTAATAGAAAATGCATACATACGTAGTTCTAAAGAACCTCGTTTCTTAAGCTGCGCTGAAAATGCGACTGCGCGTTAAACTTGACTTCCTCCGTACCCTCTGCACGAGCTCATTGCTGTGTTTCGGTTTCGGTTCTGTATTGCACTGTATGAATGCCATGGGGCGCCGCTCTGGCACTCCTTTCACCCAGGCGACGTGTAAATAAAAGAGTGTGCGGAGAGTACTCGTTGAGTGCGGACGTTTCTTATGCTTCAGCGCTTCGCGCCAAACCGCGTGTTCGGGCTGGCTGGCGTCCCCGCCGGTCGTGTTCGTCACCGCCGGTTTTCGCCTGCTGCTGCGCCGGGACTACCAGCCCACAACACAGCACTGATGTTTCCCAACGTATTTCCAGATGGCGTCCACATCTCGCGCAGCGCCTCTTCTATCGTCTTTAGACGACATTTACAGCGAAGCACGCAGATACGCGGCCAATTTTTCTCCCTGAAAACGGCCGCTGGCCTATGTACTGAGGAGCGTCCCACTTGTACCTAGCCGGAGCTGCCAGAGCACGCGCTT
Source organism: Rhipicephalus sanguineus (assembly GCF_013339695.2). NCBI lineage: Eukaryota > Metazoa > Arthropoda > Arachnida > Ixodida > Ixodidae > Rhipicephalus > Rhipicephalus sanguineus. The sequence goes on from NC_051178.1 coordinate 221,276,481, forward strand.
CGCGCCAGTAGTGTCAACTCGCGCCAAGGTAAAGGTAAGTTCTTGCATTCCTTGTTCTGGTGTTTTCTACGCACGACGATAAAATTTCTCCGCGCAGACATAGCTAACCTTAGACCAATTTCCCTAACGTCATGTCTGGGCAAAACTCTCGAACATGTCATTCTTAATCGCTTAAATAAGTATACAGAAGACAATCGGTTATTCCCACCAGAGATGATTGGCTTTTGCCAATCGCTCTCTTGCCAAGATGCCATGCTGAGGCTCAAACATGACATCCTTACTCCCAGTGGTAATAAAGATACCCAAGCCATCCTGAGGCTCGACCTTCGCGGTGCGTTCAACAATATAGATCATGGCTATATCTTACGCGAATTAGACAAGATTAACTGTGGCAAGAAAATGTATGACTATATTCGTGAATTCCTTACCAACCGCACGGCTATCATTAGTCTCAATGACCAAAATTCCCCCCCCCCCCAATCACCCTAGGTAGCTTTGGCACACCTCAGGGATCTGTGCTCTCACCGTTCCTCTTTAACATAGCCATGAGGTCTATTTCTGAGTGGCTGGCCCACATACCGGATCTTCAATATTCTATATATGCAGATGACATTACCATATGGATGAAGGGTGGATCCGATGGCTACATTCAAGATACCTTACAAGAGGCCGCAGATGTGGTGGCTACGACAGCTGGGCTTATGAACCTCGAGTGCTCGCCAGCTAAATCTGAGCTGTTACTTATCTACTTATCTCAGTTAATAAGCGCGACAGACCCAGCATTCAGATAAACCTGAATGGGAAGCAAGTTCCCATTGTAGACAAAATACGTGTACTAGGCATGCACATTCAATCTAACAAACTGAACACTTACACACTTCAAACGGTTGCTGCGAGCGTTGACCACACAACACGGCTTATAGGAAGGGTCTCGAATAAGCACGGTGGTCTTCGCGAAGCAGATTTAATAAGACTTGTACAAGCATTTGCCATCAGTAAAATCACATTCTCCCTCCCTTATCTTCACCTCACAAGGCCTGAGGAAGATAAGGTTAATTCACTAATACGCAAGCTATACAAGTTTGCCCTTGGAGTGCCAAGTACAGCCTCTACTGAGAAACTTTTGGCTACAGGCACCTTGAATACCTTTAGTGAGCTCGCAGAAGCCCACCTGACAGCTCAGTACCAACGCTTATCGAACACCCACACTGGCAGACATATTTTGAACTCCATAAATATTATTCCAGCACCGATGACCAAAGAGAAATTTCATATTCCCCATCAGATTCATGAGAATTTTGATATCCCTCCTCTCCCTAAAAATATGCATCCTGTTCATCACGAGCATAGAAGGCAACAACGAGCTAAATCTCTACAGAAAAAGTTCTTTAACTCCAAAGATGTGGTCTATGTCGACGCCGCAGAGTATCCGTGTGGACAGAAATTCGCTTTATCAGTTGTTAACTCCACTGGCAGTGTTGTAACGGCAGCATCCATTCGAGCCTCGTCTTCGGAGGAAGCGGAGGAGGCCGCGGTGGCACTCGCCGCAACAATTGCTAATTCGTCTCTCATTGTAAGTGACTCAAAAACTGCCATATACAACTTCGGAGCGGGTAGGGTTTGTAGGACAGCCCTAGCCATTCTTTCTCGTAATCCACCATCCCAACTTGTTACATTAATCTGGACACCAGCTCACGCAGGCCTAATTGGTAATGAGGCGGCTCATGCAAGCGCTCGAGCTTTCACGATCCGAGCGCAGGCTAGGCTAGGGGACGCTTCAGAAACCAATAATCTTCTTCCTGCATTTACCTCTAAGGACAGATTGGTTACGTACCACGACATTTGCGGGCATTACCGCCTAGGTCGCCAAACCTTCCCGCCTTTACTACGTCGGTCCTCACGCAGCCGCGAGGTTCTATGGCGTAGACTACAAACCCGCACTTTTCTTTCCCCTGTCTTACGCCACAAAATTTACCCCGGGATGTACCCTAATTCGCACTGCAAGTTTTGTTCTGTCAGGCGAGCGGACCTTAACCACATTATGTGGCAATGCAAACGTCACTCCCCTCCCCAGAGCCTTCGTAAACAATTTAGTCAGGAGCTGTGGGAGGCTGCAATGCGCAGCTACAACCCCGCACTTCAGGAGGCTATCCTGAGGTGTGCTGAGGTGGTAGAGGAGGCCTACCGCGAGTAGGATCCCTCGCCTTCATCTCGCAGCCCCTTTCCCTTAAGATGGGATAAATAAAGTTATTTCTCTCTCTCTCTCTCTCTCTCTATGCAGTACGCGTCTCTACTTAAAACTATTTTGAGCGTGACAGTTTTTGTATTTCCTTGGAACCTATCAACACCGTTCAATTTGTGCGACGGAAACTTATGCAGCTTCCGTCTGACAATATCGTATGGAAGCGGTTGAATACCGCTTGTAGTTTTTTTGTTGCCCTAGAGTTGAATTAGTAAAAGGTTTGTGACACAAACATGAGAACGAATGCAATAAGCTAGGTCTTCGCTTGTACGTACATTAGTATGCAAAAAACTTATTTGCGCAGGTGCCAGGCCCGTAGCCAGGAATTTTTTTCGGGGGGGGCCACTTGCTGAAAGCCTTGACTATTTGAAAAAACCGCCTATTTTCATTTTTATTTTCAGTAAAACACCATGTGTCAAAAATTTCGGGGGGGGGGGGCGCCCCCCCCCCCTGGCTACGGGCCTGGCAGGTGCCCATGCTGCGAGTGCAGTCGTAACCCTTTGGAGTTGGATCCGAACCCATGGAGAAAGTTGGAGCTGTAGAGCTGTATTTAAGTACACTTTGTTCGTGCATATTCTTCGTTTGACCATTGCGAAATATGTCAGAAGTGGTGTACTAATCAGTGCACAAAAATTGATCTGCCAACGTTAAACAAAAAGCATTTAATAAATGTCCCCACTTCACTTGCTCATGGGCTTTTTTTCATTAGCTTAATTGGCACAGCCACTGCTCTGCCAAGAAGTTCAAAGGGACACAGCTTTTGCATCGGTCTGGCTTTAATGAGGGCAACTTGCGCTGTGACTCAAAATTTTATTTTCAAGCCGTTTAACGAAGCTTCACAGGTCGTGGTTCAAAAACCGTGGGCAGGACTACCGCTCAAAGTAAAAGAAATCTAGGCCAAAGGTTTACAGATTAGTATGAGTGAAAATTGGGCGAGTTGGTAACAATTCATAGCTGGTGGAGGAAAAACAGCGCTGACTTTCAACTGAAAAATTTATTGAAGAAACCTCATAATATACTTTTACTGCGCATGCTCTTACAAGACAAGAAACTCATGACGACGTCATGGCATTGAAGTGGTGTTCGCAGCCAAGAATAAAGTTGGCGATATCTGCACAGCGGTGCGGAAAAAGGCCCAGTGGTGAAGGATTCATATTCCATTAAGCACACGAATGTTTTTGTGCCATTGGCGTTGTGTACAGCATACCCTTCACGTGTGGAAGTGTTTGCATTGGGCAATCGGGGCGATGCGCAAACTCACAACTGAGGGAGCATCAAAGTTCCCCGAGAGCTAATGTTTGCTCGACGCACTTGGCGGTGCACTGCCAAGATTGCGGGTGCACCGCAGAATTTTCTAGAATGAGGATTCTTTTCTGCCACCACGACCAGTTGACACGCGAAATCTTCGAGGCCCGCAAAATACAAAAGGCAGGGCGTAACTGTGTCAGTCAGTCTTCAATAGCCCTCCAGGAAAACGAAATTTCCTTTTTAGATTCCTGTAATCGTTAACAGTGCTAAGATTACTAGCAAGAGCGAGACGAAGAGCCCGGATGAAAGCACGTCAGTTTCATTACCATCTGCTATTGCCATGTATTAGCATGGCTGCTATGACTAACACCGACATCCCGAAATATTTTCTGGCTCTTTTAGGTCAGCAGTTAGTGTGCAAGCTTCCTGAATTCTTCCATTGCATGCTATGTTCTATCATGAATTAGAGGCTCAAAACATCAAGTACATCAATTTCTTCCGTTGTTTATTATTGAAAGCATGTTGTAGGGATGGGTACGTTTCTGTATGAGATAGATTTTGCACATACCGCATATCCATACTTGCTCAAATACTGCAGGAAAGTTCCAGTATTATCGTCATCATCTTTCTAAGTTGCATTTGGCATTGTCAGTTTCCTATAGTTTCTGAAGGAAGAAAAAACTGGAAAGTGGTTTACGTCGTTGATTCGCAAATACCCCCAACTAGTTCCTGGACCTTAATCTCAAAGGTTATGCTTTACCTCCATGCAAATGCATCGACGTTCGAAAAAAAAAAAGAATGACAGAATTCGCATAAGACCTGCATTATTTTGTTGGAATCCTTTGGTATTACTTTTCATGTTGTTAACTGGTTTATTTGTAAAGGAAAAGGCTGCTCAATTACCTTGTCTGCAATCGGTGCACTGAGTTTGTGTGCTATGCCTAATTTGGCAGTTGCAGAGTGATAGGGCATAGCCTTTGAGATAGCAGACTTGCCTGCCATCTTTCTGATGCTCCAGCCACTCTCTGAAGCCAATTAAATCCTTGTGAAATGTTTGCCGAAGGTTCAGCGGTGTGCACACTAGCATGTCCCAACTGATCAGGACAGAAGATAGTCAACAAGTTTGGAGAAAATGTGCAAATTCTGCGCGATGCATTCACATTCCAGTGGACATTTGCTGGCTGGCGCATCCTTTTGCCAAAGTCCAACATCAGGGGAAAGTACAGTGCTGCATGTCTGGAAAAAGGTTCATTGACTTAACACCAAGCGATGTCTGCCAAGGCGTCAAGCTTCCAAAGTGCAAAGAGAGAGTAAGCTTGCTCTAACAAACATAGCAGTGGTTATGAAAATGATAATGTGCATTTGTAAGTACACACTGTCCTAGTGCGCTCAGTACAAAACAAGTAACCAACTCAGGCATGTCGAGTTTTAAATAGCATAGGTGTATTATGTCCGGTGCCGCCTCACACAAGAAACGCCTACTGGTGTGCCATACCCTTCTACCTATGAACTTGCAACAGTTGGGGACCTATTAACTGCACCGTGGCACTAATAACGATGTACACTTTCTAGAACAAATGGCTCGGCAGCTATAAAAGTGGGCTTGCAACGAAACGTATGATGCAGATGGCACGTTCATCGGTACTAAAGGTTTTGAAAACGTGCTAATGCTTCACAAGCTCGCCCTCGAATGCGTGAACATTTCTAGGGACACCGTGTGTGTCACTTATAAGGATTTGTGCAGGTGGTATAAATAACCATTCCGGCATTGCAGAAAGTATCAAAAACATGCTTGGAAATTGTTCCGATTTGTCCTAATTTCTGAAACACATAGGGTAAGCTGCTGCATGCATATGTTTGACTGACTTCATTGTGCGTTTTGCATGCAGGATGAAATTAGCATTCTGGGTATTTCCATAACCAGGACACAATTGTGAGACATACTGTTTTGGAGGAACTCGTTGATTTTGCCTACCCGGGATACCATAACACACCTAAATATAATTGCAATGTGTGGGACAATATCAACTGTTCAGTTGCACCTGCTTTTGGCTGTTACAAGTTTTGTGCTGTTTACCAATGTTTTGCTGCTGCGCATGTGTGTATTTTGTGGTTGAAATTGCTTTGACATATCTTTTTTCCTCATCTTAACACAGCGCACACACACGAACAAAAATATCCACCTTACTCTTTTTTCCTGTCTGTATTCATAAGTGACCTCAACTCACTTGGTAAGAATCTTAAGCACATAAGCGACACAAGGACGAAATCGGAGGGACAACGTGTGCACTAACTTTAAACGAAATGGTTTATTGCACACAAGGCGCCAATAGGCACAGTCGTGGTGCCTTTGCGCTTCACCAAGATGCCATGCAGAGAGATATGTCTTTTTCTGTTTTATTTTGACAAAATAAATGGCACACTATAATCACTTCGCGAACTACTACACATTCATACAGTCAATTCTTTATTCGAGAAGGACAGTTGCGGAGTGTTCCAAAAGGACATGCTTCTGGGCTAGTTGGTGCGTATATTGCTTAGGTACAGAAGACTGAGGCGCGAAATACATTTCTTGAAAAAGGGAGAAGCAGAAGAGAAGACAGAGAAGCGCAGAAGCAGAAGAGAAGACAGAGATGGCGCTTCTCTGTCTTCTCTTCTGCTTCTCCCTTTTTCAAGAAATGTATTTCGCGCCTCAGTCTTCTGTACCTAAGTTGCGGAGTGCTAACACAATTGGTACCCACCCACTTTTACAATTTTTGCAGCTTCTATTATCAGTCTCGTCAGTTCAACTCTATTAGCTGATGAAACCTTTGTGTCCTGAAAGAAAGGTTCATACTGTCATGCCCTACACTGTGATGCCAGCCATCCATCGTTGCATTCGTTCACAAGATTACAGTGCTTTCTTAACCTATCATTCATGCAGTGGCCCATTTCCTGACATACCACTTACCACATGAAGGAGGCATCTGATAAACGACAGCTTCTCAGCATGTCCTATGTTGTTTTGTGCAAGCAATTGTCTTCTTTGGTGCTTGATTACTAATTCTGCAAATAGATTTCAGCTTGCATGGAGCTGAAAAACTACTTGTAAATTGCACGTGATGCCAACCTTTCCATAACTGTAGTTGGATAGCATGACAACTCAACAGGACACACAGCACATGGGAAAGGTTCACACACAACGCGTCGCACAAACAGAAGTGTTAGTCGTACGCTTAATTAGGAAGTACCGCTCCATTGCTCTAGGTGGCTGTTCCAACAGTGATGTCGCTCTAAGAAAAATAGCTGATGTGCCATACTTGCACAAAATTTAGCACTTCATAATAAGGTTGGTGTCACGTACAAATGTGCAAATAGTTTTCCAGCTCCATGAAAGCTGAAATCAATTTGCAGTCAAGTACGGAAGAAGACAACTGCTTGTAAAAAACGATATAGGATGTGGTTTGCGGAATGTAGAGAAGCTGTTCCTTATCAGATAACTCTTTTCTGCAGTAAGCAGTATGCTGGGCAAAGAAGCAGCTGCATGAATGACAGGTCAAGATAGCATTGTAATCTTGTAAATAGAGGCAATGATGGGTGGTTTGCGTTACACCGTACAGCGTGTGGGTGTGAACCTTTCTTGCAGAACACAAAAGTTTTATCAACCAACAGAGCTGAACTAACGAGATTTATAATACTATTAGCTGCAGGAATTGCAAAAATTGGGTACCAATCGTGTTAGCACTCTCTCCCTGTCCTTGTCGGATAAAGAATCTACTTTCTTGAATGTGCAATAGTTCGTTAGTTGATTAGTGTTACGTGCGTCTTGTAAAAATGTAGTGGAAAAAGACAAATCTCTGTGCATGGCTTCTTAGTGCAGTGTGAGGGCACCAACACTGTATAAATGTTTGCCTCATGTGCTCTAAATGATTTTGTTAAATGTTGGCGCATATGTTGTGTCTCTCCATTTTTCTCCTTGTGTTGCTTATGTGCAAAAAATTCTTAGTATGTTGCCAACTAGGCTGAATTTTTCCCTAAACTACTGTCACCCTGTGCTGCATCGTCTGTTGTCTTTTGACCAAACTGTAGGCTCGTGTTTTTTGGTATGCAGGTGTATGTGCATGCTTGACTGAAAGATTTTTTTTTTATTCAATGTGCCTTTTGTGTGCAGGGTGAAATTAGAATTCCAGATATTCCCAAAACCACAATATGATTGTGACACACACTGCTGTGGAGGAGCTCGTTAATTTTGCCTACACCAGATTCTTTACATATCTAGATTTACTTCATTAAGTGAGACAAAATCAGCTGTTCAACCATCCCTGCTTTTGGCATTTACAGATGTTCGACAATTCGACAAAGTATTGCAGCTGTGCTTGTGTGTTTGCCAAGTCAGCCTTCCGATTTTTGTTGTGGTGATACATGTCTGCTCGATGGAGACACCTTGTACTTATTGTCTTTTCTATGCAGGTTCTTGGACCAAGTCATCAATTCCATTGCTCTTCCTATGCCAAGTGGCCAGCATATTGGTTGGAATTGCTACAATAAAGGTTATGATCGACAACATTTGTTGAAATTTTGCATTTACTTTTGGAAGCGCAGTATAACGCATTCCATGCAACATTACTAATGAAAATGAGTCAACTTAAAATCTTATGTTGTCTGGAGCGCAATGGATTAAGCGACTGCCATGTCGGAATAAAGAGCATTAACTAATTTTTTGGACAAAAGAACACCGATTTTGCTGATATGAAAAATTCTTGTACACGGGGTGTTGCTGGAGCTGTTTTGACAAGCGTACTTATCTTTGTGGCTGCAACTTGAAGACAAGTCTTGTCGAAATGTTGGCTCCAGTGACACCCTAGTCAAAGCGTTGTACCATGCCAGGATTTCACAATCAAAAGTTTTAGCTGTTCACTGTTAGCCTGTTACACCTCGGTGGCGCAAGCTGAGGCATTTATTTTATGTTTTAGGAGCTTGCTCGCCAAGCTTCTTATGCTCGCGCCTTGTCCTCACCTATGTGACCGTCGGCGCGGCGGCACACACCACGCTCGGCGCAGCTGCGCTCTCTCTGGTGATTTCAAGAATGCTCACTAGATGGCGCCGCCGCTCAAGGCGGCACACACCACGGTCGGCGCAAGTGCGACTGCTCGAGGGCCGCACCTCTCGTTTCGCTGGCTTCCTTTCTCTTCGCCGGGAGCTCACTAAGTGAACACTCCTCGTTGCCGCTCCGCAGCATGAACGGCAGCAGCGCGACGGGCTCGCAACGCAGCAGCAGCTTGGGAAGATCTCGCCTTGCCAATAACCAGCCAACACATGATGTCACGTTACGCTCTCCGATGCGTATCGTACGACTGCAAACATCCCACCACCATCAGGGGCACCTGTAATCGATGTTGCCTTCTCGAACTTTCCATTGCGTCTCATCATCGATGATCCCTTGGCAACATACTTTACTGATCATAAAGCAATCATCTTTAAAGGGAAACCAGTCCCCGAACTCATCGAGGGACGCCCTTCTTGAACTTCGTAAAACAACATCTCTTGTGCATATATAATGTTTATAGTTCATCGAAATGTATATATACTTCATCAAAGTGTATATAGAGCATCCAGCCTTACATTAATAAACATTGTTTATGTAATGCATATATAACAACGTTGTCACGTTTATATACAAAGGTAGAGGGATATGTTTGAACTTGGTAAAACAACATCTTTTGTGTATATTTAATGTTATAGTTCATCCAAATGTATATATACTTCATCAAAATGTATATAGTGCATCCAACCGTAAGTTTCATTTCATTTCATTTTATTACCTTAAAGACCCCGTTTGGGGTATTACATAAGGGGTGGTTTACATATTGAAACAACGAATGCAGGTGTTATGGTGTAATACAGGTTTGCAACATGTCCAGGAATTCGGAATGAGTTGGTACGGCAGCAGCATGGTGAGGCAGGTCGTTCCAGTCTCTGGCAGCCCGAGGAAAAAATGAGGCTTGAAATGTGACGGTGCGTGTTCGACGACGGGTTACTTGCAATTGATGGCCAGTGCGATGAGACGTGCGTGATGATGATGGCGAGATGTAAGGTGGGCGGTTTAGCGAACTGTAAAAGAATTTGTGAAAAAGAGAGAGCGTGGCAACACGACGACGAAAAGCGAGGGATGATAAGTTTGATTCTGCTTTTAAGAGAGAAATGCTGACGTCATATGAATATGAAGAATGGATGAATCTTGTGGCACGATTCTGAACTGATTCAAGTGCACTGATGATATATGCTTGGTGAGGGTTCCAGATGGCAGCTGCATATTCTAGTTGTGGTTAATAAACATTGTGGATGTAATGTATGTATAACAACGTTGTCACGTCTATATATGATCGTAGAGGAATGTGCACGGAGCATTCGCAGGTTACCCGATCATCTCCGAGCAAGCTCCTCTAACATCATTCACTTCGTGGATATGGCGGTGAATTTGTTTCTTTATGCCTCCACATAACTTCTATCAAGAGTGATAACTAAAGGGATGTCTGCATAATATGGCATCGGATTAATTTCTGGAGCTTATCTAGCCAGCAAAATTGATAATCCAAAAATGGCAGAAGTTCAGGGGAAGATGGAGGCTTGACAAGGTGAAAAATTCTTGGACACAGAGTGTCGCTGGAGTCAGCATTTCGACAAGCAGTCTTGTCTTCTTCAAGGGTGTAAATTCCTGCTTAAAGGAAAAAGTCGACGCATAAACCACTATTGGACATCTTTATTTTAGCCAAATGGCGCATAAGTGTTTTAAAATATAGCAAAAGTCCCCATATATCCCGTGGATAAAAGTTCTCGCGATTTCTTTTCATCGAAGTGAGTGGGTCGGCGGCCGTAAATGACGGGAGGCGCTCGAGGATAGCTTTCGGTGACAAAACGCGCAACAAAACGCGCATCAAGGCACCTACAGTGAAGGCACCCTAGCTTTCGGTTTTTGACTGCGCGAAGCGCCACCTGCTTCCTGCAACTGGTGCCATGGAGACTTCCTGTTTAACTTTTTGAAACTCCAAGCAATTGCAACTTTTGCTTTCCTTGCACTGTTGTACTCTGGTTGTACTTGATATTGTGGAATATATATGCGCCTGTGTACGTTATGGTTATATTAGGCACCATCCGGGATATCAAGCATCGAAATTTGATGTGCGACACTTTGCGCTTTGCCACTAGAAGGTAAGCACAACACCACTGCATCCTGCACGACGTTCCTGCTGTCTGCGTAGTGAAGCAAATATGTATCGCTTTTACGGCGACCGCTGTCCTTGCATCTGGGCACGGCGTAGGCGGGATCGACTCCTTCCATATCGCGTAAACTATAGTGACTGAGACATGCCTCTTTATCGTAGCAGAAAGTGAGCCGCGCCAGTACGGACACTAGAGAACGAGACATCGTGTCTTCTCCTGTGTCGGCGTTTGACGCTTTTCCTTTCATTAAAGACGGCTGCCTACCTCTAGAAACTTTGTAGTTCTTACACTAGAGAACCAGACATCGTGTCTTCTCATGTGTCAGCGTATGACGCTTTTCCTTTCATTAGAGACGGATTCCTACCTCTAGAAATTTTCTGTCGTTCTTTTTGTTTATATTCTGCCCTTTTCACCGGACTTTGAAACGAGGTCGCATTCGTTTGTCAACTGACGCAACGTGCAGAATGTTGCCTTTGCCTTGTTCGCAAAAGCAGATAGTCAATACCACGCCATCGGAGGGGCCCGTGAAGGCATAAAATCCGTCAAAAAGAAATTGACATGCTTCATGAAGTCTGAAAGGGCTAGGTTATTTTCTGCATCGCATGAAGCCAGTCACGTGTTTGGCGCTACAGGGGACCCTCCACGGGCTGCTGCGGCTACTATCCCAGCCTTTAAATCCGTTCCACTCCTAGCGCGAGTGCATTGATACAGCTGTGGCAGACGGTCTACAATGCTTACATTGAATGCTGCAAGCTGCGTACATTGAAATTGTTTTATTTTTACACATTGCGTGCATGCAGAACAAACAAGGCGTTAAATAGGGTGGCATGGCTCATCTATTTACAACGTCACCACATTGGGAACCAATCGCACTGTTTGCATGAATGACATTCCCCACCACGTGAAGGTGACGGAAGACATAGGTGTAAGTGCAGTCTTCATATATTACACTATTTAAAGCCTACTAAGTGACATGGTTTAGACAACCTGTTACCATAAGAACCCACCAACATTGTACATTTGTACAAAGCTGTCTATGCTTTCAACGTGCCTTTAACTTGAGGCATTTAAAATTATTTCCTTTATATGATAGATAAAAAGAAATTGACATGATAATCCCATGTTATGTTGGTCTGGTTTATTGCATGACTTGCTACACCAGGTATCAGGTCATGATTGGTGCACGCAATGGTCGCATACGCACAGATGCCTACAGTCGCACACAAGCACAGATGCACTAAGAAGTTACTCATTGTGTTTCGTTGAGGCTTGTGGTTTTTGGGAATGCCAGCAGCACTTTCATGTTGCACAGCGCACAGGCTGAGAAGCTGCCACAGCTCAAGCTCGCTGCTGTGCTGCCCTCAGAATCTGTCACTCTAGCTGCAGCACTGCCATTCACACAGGACATGTGTTAGGTCTTTTGAAAATCACATGTGGAGCAGAACTGAGAGTCTGACTAAAATTTTAAATATGAAGCATTTATTAGTGAACCAGTGCCTGTCTGTTGGTCTGTCTATCTATCGATCTAATCTACTCCATCTATCTTCTAGCTGCCCTTATCCGGGTGCTCGCGTGGTCACTTCCGTAACTGGTATTGGGCGTAAAGCATACCACTGGAAGAGCAGACGCCACCTTTGGTGCAACGTGCTAGGCAGGCTCATGTGGTCATAGCGGCTGCTTAGTCTGCTTCGGGAGTACCAGAGCGAGCTGAAAACAAAGCTTTAGAATGCCACCTGCGCTGTAATTCTGAATGAGTGGGGAGGTTTTCCTGCTGTTGCTGTGCGCTCGACAACACTTGAAAGAAATCAGTACATTATGTAGCCACTGTCTTTGGAGGAGTTTTGTATGGTAGGCCAGTGCTCAATGCAGGGCGTACGCTATGGAGCCTGCTGCCAGCTTTCACATGTGTCCGCAGGGTAAGAAGGTGCATGAATCTGTGATTGCAAAACTTAGAAATCGTAAACAGCTATTGGCCAGAACACGCACGTGCATCCAGCACTTCCGCAAGGAAGATTTCTGCTTTGACATAGGGCTGCGATGTTCGGTGAGTAGCAGAAAGCACTCGCTGAGACTCGCCTGTTAACGCTGCCCAGCTAATAATGCTTTCCTCCCGCAAGGTGGCCCATACGTTTCTTACCTCCATATCGCCCCCAAAATTAGGTTGATGCACTCAAGCTAATTTCAGTTGAAGTTGACCCGTCCCAAATCCATTTGTTTTCTACAAAGCCATATGTATTCTTGTTCGAAAAGTGCCACACCTTTTGCGTTACAGACACAATTTTGGCACCAAAATTGCTGGAAAGCTTGCCATAGACTTTTGCACGTTAAAAATTTCTATTTCAGTCTCTACGCCTTGTTTTTACCCTCGTTTGTAGCTGCAAGCTCGTTGCTCAGTAACTTCTCAGTTTCTGCAATTCTTAGCCCATGCATGTCCTTGTCTGCTGCTGTTTTTTGGAGAACTAGCCCAGCGAATGTTGCTATATGATATTTGTTCACCTCCACGTTGCACAACACCACATGTTTTGCCTCGTAGACTGCTTCTGCTTCTAACAGCAGTTGCGTAGTCTGCCGTCTTAAGTTTTGGTGTATGAAAGCTTTGATGCTATAGGAGGTAATCACATGATGTCATGAGCAACTAGCGCGGCAGCCACCATAGCCGTGGTCGTCCACGTGGTCTTCATTCTAGGACTACAACCAAGGTTGTTGGCCGTGCGTATTGTTTCGATATTTTTTCTCGTGACATCAGGCTGGTATGCCTGAACGCTGAACACCTACGGCTACAATGGCCAGATATAGGCACTTGCTAGCGCCGCCTGGCAAGCCGAGCTCAGTGTGCTCGGTGCAGGCTCAGTGTTCTCAGTGCAGTGTGCTCAGTGCAGGTTTCCTATAGATACTGTAATGGAAAGGGAGCAATAGGAATCATTTTAAAAAAGAAGGCTGTTGTTTGTTTTAGTCCCATCCAATGAATGTTTTGAATTATGAAAAAGAAGCAGCTGGAAATTGCTCAACGACGAGACTGATAACTGTAGATATGACACCACTTGATTGATAACAATTATAAGAAAAAAAGGCTCTTCCCGACAACACACACAAGTCACCATAGATGTCAATTTGCCTAAAGTTTAAATTATTCTTTAAAAGCTTTGATTACATCCACGCACTGACAGTTTACTGTGTATGCTGCGTACGTGCAATCACCAACTTGATGCTTCATTCTTGTATGTGCCATTTAGTTAATTTGAATATTAGCTTGAACAAAATGTCATATGTGGGTCATTTCTTGAGGGATTTGACGGCAGGATTCGAGAGATCTCCATAATGACTGAAATATACGGTTTTTGTTCCATGGTTATGTTTCAGCGCAGTGCAACTCATCGGGGTGCCTCATGAAAAAAAATGCTTAAAACCAGTCGCGTCTCTGTAGCTCATAAACATACTTATTAGAGTCTTTTAGCAAGTTACGGAAATACGGTAAGGCTGTATGTTAGCGCTCCTCCTTTCCCGCTCGTTGTGCTTTTGCCGGTGAAGGCATCCCAACACCACAAAAGCTTTTTCAAAAATTACTGTGCGGTTGTCACACGTCATTGTTGCCTGTCAGCCTACGCATTGTTAACGAGGAACCTGTCGTTTGGAGGACGCACTGTCACCTGAACAGGGAGCGGCTTAAAAGCAGGAAAGGAGGAGCGCTACCGTACTGCCTTACCGTAGCTTGCTAAAAGACTATTAAGAAAAAAAGTTCGGGACAAAGACAGTCATTCGTGGGTATGCCGCTAGCGAAAGGTCCAGCCCGCATGTTTGACACCCCTCGTCTATATCATCCCAGGAACATGGAAAATAGACACTGGAAGTTTTATAAGACAACTTGTGTGGGTTAGACAAGAGAAAGACATACTATTTATAGTCGGTGATTTTACTGTAGCAGACAAATGTGCTGCAATGACCACCATGCTGCAGCCACACCGTATAAATCGTGAATAAATGTTTTACATCAACGGTTGTCTAACAATAGTTGACGTGGCAGTGTTGACTGTCCGCTTTATAACAATGTAATAAACTTCGCATATGTACTCCCATGGCTCAGCGAGCTATAGTTTAGCCAGTATTTTTGTATACAGTTTGTGTACACACCAATTCTGCAATGCCTGCACAACTGGTGAGGTTTCAACTCAAATGCTTTCTCATTATTTGTGAAGGTTATATATAGAGGTTGGTTATATTCCATGCACTTATCCATAACATCTTCGACAGTGCTAATATGGTATATTGTTGAGTAGCCTGTATGAAATCCTGCTTACTCATTTGGTTGATTGGATTCTAAGGTGGTCCTAATTCTATTAGCTATTACTTTTGCAAATGCCTTGTTGGCAGTCATGAGTAAGCTGATCGGCTTGTAATCTTTCAATTTCTTGATGCCCCTTTTTATTCAAACATTTATATTGCAAAGCATGATTACAACAAAAAGAGATACACAGAAGAGGGTCCCTCGGTTATGAGACCATACCATGACCCCTTGCACATGATTATTGGATACAAATCACAAATAGGTACATAAGTTAATTGTACCGAAAACAAAAAAAATACATTATAATACAAGACATTGATAAACAAAGCTTATAAGCACATGATACTGTATAGTAATGTCATACATAATTAATTAGGGCAATGTTCATGTTGTTCAAAGATTTCAGTACGCTGAAATCTTGCGAATAAGTGCTGTAATAAGGAAGGCTCTCTCTACGTGAAAGTGCCCGTTAAGTTTTGGACATTGCTATTGCAGATCGCATATATTGATGCAACGAGAATCCCAATATCTTTCTTGTTGTACATCTCTAAAATATCTTCGAACATAGCCATTTCCATCTTGAAGTGGTACACCCTTTGGTCATCTTGCTGTGTTGCTTCTGAAATGCCAATAAAAGTTACAATGTGGAAAGCTCGCTTTTGTTGTTTATTTGAAGACATCATTCAAAGTGCATATCTTGACTCACTTAAATTTGTATTGACCTAGCACAAGTGCTGAAACAAGTGCACAAGGTGCCCAAGAAGAAATAAGGACCCACAAGTCTAGCAACATTTCAGTCTGTAATCAGAACAAGCATTCCAAGACATTCCCAGGGCTGTGAAATAAAACCATGTTTAGAATAACAGAGAGCTGACCTAGTTGGTAAGCATTTTAAAAAACAGGGCGTGCAAAGACTGGGCGGCCACTATCGCTCAATGTTTAAAGAAGTCTGTTAAGTCCGAGCATGGTTGCAGAAAGCAATGAGGAAAAAAAGTTTGATAGATCCCACGTACCGTGGGAATCGATATTATGCGAAGCATGCGCGGGATGGTGATTGTGGTGTAATTTTTCACATTGAGCGAAACGTTACGGAATGACGCTAGAGAAATATTGAAGTGGTATACGCGCACTCATATGTTGAAGAGTCGCATATCTACTATATAACCAGTTGTTTACACTTGCGTAACGATGGCAACAGCAACATGGGTGTTACACACACTAGACGCGGTAAGCTGATATGTAGTGCTCATATTCATTAATACTGGATAGCGCGAACCAGAACAGGATGAAGAAGAAACAGAACAGGCGTTACTCGCAACTAAGTTTCACTCAGGAAAGGTTCCCTAGATATATACACGGCCGAGTGGCACGCGCAGGCGCACTGCACGTACGTTACAGTCACAGTTACAGCTTTAATGCTTATATTTGTTCGTTATGACTGAGAACGCACGCACGTTTCACGAACTAGTGTGTATGTGTAGAAGGGGTTCTTGACAGTTCTTGAACAAGGTCATTATCACCGTGATGAGTGACCACCAGCAGCTGGACCGGACTTGTTAATCGGATCCGTTCGTAATCGCGGCTATGAGGAGGCTAGTGAAGTAAAGTGCGAGGTATAGTGCAGCTGGTGGAAATCCAGGATGCCTCTTACGATGAAATGATCCTATGATGCCTCCACTCGTGGACGTGGCAGCAAGGTCTTTTGATGCCCTCTCCACATCCAATCCGTCTTTCACGCAGTATAAGGACCAAGTGTTTCTGGGTCTTGGTAAATCAATGTTGAAGTCACCGGTAATGATGAGAGGCCTGGTTCTCTCAGCAGATTTATTGTAGGAAGCATTGACACCGGTTTTTTGCGTAATCCACGTAGTCCACGTTGCGGACCACGAGGAGGAGTGGATGGTAGTTGAGCATCTTCCAGCGGTGTTCTATCTTCAATTTTCTCACTTTCCTTGCGTCCGCCTCGGTGGTGTAGCGGTTAAGGCGCTCGGCTGCTGACCCGAAGGTCGCGGGTTCGATCCCGGCCGCGGCGGTCGCATTTCGATAGAGGCAAAATGCTAGATGACCGTGTTCTGCGCGATCTCGGTACACGTTAAAGAATACCCGATGGTCAGAACTTCCGGAACCCTTGGCTACGACGTCTCTGATATCATATCGCGGTTTTCGAACATAAAACCCCAAATATTATTATTATGTTATTGTTATTATCACTTTCCTTCCGTGTCAATGTGTGTGTTCGCGGTTACTGTGTTGGTTGAGACTCTGTATCACCTGTGGCACATACCCGCATAACATTAACTCTGGTTTACGGGTATGTGCCACACGTGACTGAGAGAAAGGGTTTCATGACGTGCGCGACAGGTATTTGGCGTTATTCATGTCATGACCAGTGAATCATGTTCGTCATACACTGATCCCCTGCTATGCCAATTTTGGTATATTACAAGTGATGGAGACGACCAGGAGGGCGCCCAGACGTAAGCGGCTAGATAGATAGATAGATACGTAGATAGAAACGGCCAAAGTGCGTGAGGTTCGCTAAGAAATGCTTCGCATTTAAAAAAATTACACCATATCCCCCTAAAGGGGACCATGAGGCGATGCGAAGCCGGAGCACTTGCACGATCGCGTTCCGTTGGCGTTCATTGGCCATGCTACCGACCTCGCGTCGTGGAACGCGAAGAGGGACGCTACGCGCGTCGTATCTTCCATCTAGCCTGGCCGTTAATTCTCACAGGGCGAGCGGGGAACGCGATCGACAAGCGGGCGAGAGGAGGGCAGCGTAGGAAAGGAGAGAGAAGGGGAGGGGACGCGCATGCGCTCGAGCTCATCGCGGCGTCGCGCAGGAGAGAATTTCGGCATGTCTAGCCCGCGTTCCAGAGGAAGAGTGGAAAGGGGGAGGGGAGAGGGGTATGGAAGAGGGAATGTGTAGAGGGGAAGGGGAGAGGGTAGTGGTGAGGAGGTGTGTGGAGAGGGTATGCGCATGCGCAGTAAGGGCGGTCACGCCGCACACCACCACCACCACCGGATCGAGCTCCGCCTTAAGATACTTCGCATCTAAAACATGTCGTAGGTATTCCTTACATTCATTGCATTTCTCACAGGCTAAAGAAAGTGGGAAGCAGATACAGCGTTAATGTTGTTTTTACGACTGTCAGTAACCTAGGAAAGATTTGTGCACTGTGCAGAGAAAGAATGAGCGAGTAATAGACAAGATGCGGAATAACATTTGTTTCGTAAAACACGCCAACCAATTCACTGATTGCGGTACAGGTGTGGTTTATTAAGGTTCCCTTTAGCTACAGCTGCTTCTACTTAGGACAGACGGGCCGCTGTGTTAACCAGAGATTATTAGAACATACAATACTATTGTTAAGCGGAGGCTCACCTTCTATCTTTACAGTGTCGAGAGTGTAAGTTCACGCCAAAATTCGATAAATACGCAGTTTTGTACAGGCATATGAATGAAGAAACTCATCTAATGATCGAGGCATGGCATATCGATAATAGTGGTAGTGCATGCCGTCTAACTGTCTATAAACTTCCATAAAGAATAAATCAAGTGCCTTAACAGTTATCTTTCACATATACCCCCACACGTGCCGGATTGATAAGTTCGTCTATTGCATCAGCATGCGCAGATAAGTTTTCATGCCTTCTTTTTTTTCCGCCATTGTGTGCCTTTGCAGTTGTTAGTCGGCGTTTTTGGTGTCTTCACTTCTTTCTTGCGTCTGTGTTTGCATTCCCTGTCTTTTAGAGTGAAAACCATGTTGTGCATCAGCCTTGGTAACAGCAGCATGCTAGAACACACAGTGTGTGTTAAAGTGTTCCTGAAACACTTTTCCAAGTAATCATATAATGGCTCATCAGTTTATTGCCTCATGAATCTATTGTCGCAATTTTTTTTCAAACCAGTAAAGAATGAGAATGAGCGGAGTTACAGATGACACGGTACTAAAAAGAAGTTAGCCACCTCGAAGTACAATGACAATAATGACGTCTGTGCAGGCTAGATGAGTCTTTCAATGATGTACCAGTATAGGGCACAGGCTGTGATACAACCTAAGTGTCACTGCTGCAGGTAGTGGTACCACTGTGATTTGCTTGTTTCAGGATAAGTTGTATACTGCTGTAAAAGTGGCCAGCTTATTTTACTGCTTTCATGTTAGCAAGCCTTAAAACATCACTGCAGATCATTGTGTACACTTACAAAGTACCACCCGAGCAGTAAAGATTGCGTAGGATTGCCAGACACTCCACTCTGATTACTGCAGTAAATTATTTCTTCTGGCAACAATCACCAAGAGGTAACCTAAGTTTGAAGACCTTTATCATATTAGTACATTTTGTAGTAACGGGTCGGTTTCGCCAAAAAAAGCTACTTTAAGGTGCATGAATACTGCAAAGTTTCGACACTGATAAAATTGACAAGCAAGAAAATCTTAGTCGAAGATCTATAGGATATAAAGCATGACCGCTCAAGTTTTCCGTGTATACAAAGATTGTGATAACCACCAGCCACATGTGCCTGAATGCACAGCCATCCAATAAAGTATTGCAACACTTACTTAAATATGCAGATGCCTCAGCTTAATGTGAAAATATAGCCATTTCCTGGCGGATACAGCTGTATATTTTATGCATGTTATAGTGCAGCCACACCATGCACATTTAGAATTCTGAAATGTAGAGCGTGTAACAACTATAATCAAATGCCTTCTAAAGTTGAAAATCGCACATGCGAAAAGAAAGTAGTTAAAAGACGTGTTTAAGTGTTGCATGAAGCTTTAAAGGATACTCTGCTCATGAAAAAGTTGTTATAAGAGGTCATGAACCACCCGTCAGGCTTGGTGAAAAAATGTAGTCTTGGCGAGAAAACATAGTCAACGAGAGTTGGAAAGTTGGCAGATTGTTAGAAACAACTGGTTGCAGCGTGAACTTGACACAAAAAAAATTGGGAGACCCTTAAGCTTCGCCTTTAAGAGTTGAACGCGATAGCGAAATCCGGCCCCTAGCGCGCACTTCAACCACTAAGTGCATACTTATTAATGTGTATTGTTACACACACACACGCACGCATGCGCGCGAATTTTACAGGCTTTCGATCTAAAGCAAGAGTCGCATGGCCTCCAAGATATACGCCGCGCGCCGGCCCTCTCGGATGCCATGAAAAGTCGAGACATATTTCTCACAATGCCTCACAGATGGCAGCACATTATCTAGCGTTTGCTGCGTTGGCTTGATATGTTTTCCTCTAGATGGACATAGTTGTCCATTTTTAGAGCTGTTTAAAAGTTCGTGTGTGTTTTTAGCGGCGATGGCTGCACTATCCCGGCGTTTTTCGACGTAGTTTGATGGCCTCGCGAATGCGCCTACCGTATGGGCTCGTTTTCGTCGTGACACCTGCCGAACAAAATGCGTCGAGACTCCTTTCACTACATGACATTTATGTAGTGTTTTTGTCCGAAGCAGCTGCAAGCAACATCGTGGCTTTGTGGTAAGACATCTGCTTGCCACGCGAACGGCCCGGGTTCAATCCTCATTGGGACCGAAGATTTTATCGTTTATTTTATTTGCTACTTTCTCGATTTTTCGCTCACGGATGATTTTTCGCTCACAACCAACGGTGCCGACGCCGACAGCGGAATTTCTGCGACACGAGCTCTCTAACGCTACCGCGTTAAAACAAAAGAAGGCACGAACACGCGATGCGTCCTCTTTTGTCCTTATGTTGAGTTCGCACTGTTTCTTCGTTCAGAAAACACATCCTGCGGAAAGCAGACACCGCTATGAAAAGCTCAGCCAAGCCTTGCAGTCATGCGCAACAAAGAGATTAGAAGTGGAGCGTGAAGTTGCCATTTTCACAGGCACCCTCTTTTCATACAAGGGGCTGTACTCACTTTCTTCTGAGCTGTCGGCACCTGCTGTTTCACGTTGAACAACACATAGCAGGCCAATGTCCCACATTAATAAAGAGCGGCATTTGGATAAGATGCGTTCCTTGCCACCGGGTGCTGCCACACGCTGGCTCTGTGCTCTATAGTAGCCACACTCATGCACAGGAATAATGAGAGCAGAGAGCAATCGTGTTTCGTCACGCATGCTCAAGCTCATGACGTGAATTCCTTCCTCTATGCCATCCCTCCATGTGTACCTTCAAGCAAGCTGAGAGAAGAGGGGAAGCACTGGAAGCGTGTGACAAATCCCTGTAACTCGATTCGTTCTTGACGAATTGAAGAAATTTTTGCGGCAATAGATTCGCGAGGCCCGATACTGAGGTCATTCGATGATTACTTGGAAAAGTGGTTAAGGAGCCCCTTAAAGAATGACGTAGTGGAACACTGCAAATTGTAATGGTAACTGCCCACTTTCTAGCAACTGTGCAAGCTGCTTTACACCAGAATGGTATGTGCTTTGAGCAAGTTTCTAAAGGAAGTGATATCAACCGTTGCAGTCAGTGTTCTTTGAAATCTGTTGCACCTATAGGTAAACCATTGTGATTAAAGTGTGTATGTGTGCATGCTATTACCAGTCAGCACAGTTTTAATCACAGTTGTACGTGGGCTGTTTGAACCAGGTGGTGTCTTTGCTAGGATAAAACCAAGGGAAACGACAGCTGTAATAATAGTGCAGCTGGTCTACCAGAAATACAGCAACTGGGTGCTTGTGCCAGTCAAAATTTTGCAGGTAGTCAGATTCTAACGCAACAATATCTGGCAATGCAGAATTTATAGCACCACTCCGCAGAGCTTGTAATGCAGAGAAGTGGCCATTTTCAGCTTAATGTTCTGCTTTGCCTTGGCTGATGCAGCAAATCAGTTTAGCATTCTACACCAACCAGACAAATGGGACATTTGTCAGCAGCGCCCAAGGTCACGGGGAATAAATAAACTTTGCACAAAGTTCCAATGTGCACTGTCCTATGTGTTGTCTTGCCTATACAAATTGATGGTATGACTGCATTACACCAAACGTGCTGCAATTATGTATGTGCCCCGTGCTGGCGAAGAAGCACAAGGCTGTGAAGAAGGCACACTTGCAGCGGAGAGATACGTAATTAAAATGGTACAATTAGCGCTAGACAGTTACACTGAGCCCCGTGTAATGTATTGGACACGTGAAGCGTATCATGACATATCAAATGGAAGAGAACAACACGGAAATGTACAAAACAGTAACTCTATTACATTGAAGCCTCCCTACAGCAAAATAGCTGCACCGATCAGAAGCTGCAGTAACATAATTGCGCCAAATCAAGTTTCGGGACTGAGGCCGCAGCGTCACGTGAATAATGAATTGTTGAATGCAGTTCTACCTCGACTACAACCGAGCTCGAGCTAAGCACTTGTACTGTGGTGTAATCATATACTGCGACTGGCCGATGCTCACACAGGGTGCAAATTCATAAAGGTAGAGTTCGAAGGCGAACGGTACACAAACACAGCACACCAGGCAGAAGGCCTTGCCCGCTTAACCCATTTGCTCTGTCGCGCGGTAGAAAACACCGCAGGACAGCGAATGCAAAACTTACCTTGGCGTGAGTTCACACCGGTGCGTTCTCTGCTGGCTCGTGGTTGTGGTCATGGCTCACTCTAGTCATGGCTGCCGATCCGGCTAGGGACAAGTGGAGCTAGGGGCGTTTTCCTCCTCAGTACCTAGGCCAGCGGCCGTCTTCAGGGAGAAAAAGTGCCTAAAAAGGGCGTTTCAGGCTCTACCGAATGGCGGCGCTGCGGTCGCTCCCTGTAGCGGCCACGAAAACAAATGTCGCGCGACGTGGGGGTCGTTCCGAGTCGGCGGCGGCGGCGTCGTCAGCGCACGCCGGGTACATCATCGGCGGCGGCGCACGGCCACTTTTCGTCGGCGGCGGCGGCGCCGGCGGCGTGGAAACCGAAACCACAAGTCCTAAAAGCTATATTTCACTGCATCCTCTTTGGCAAACTGGCTGAAATTCAGGACTTTTAACACTAAGGGCTGAGAAAACCGCACAGGGAGATGTATTGAAAGTCAGAGAACTGGAAAACGTTTCGTAAATGTTTTGCTTTTCAGTCTAGATATTGAAAATAAAAAACAGAAGGGGACTTATCTCAGCAAAAGGGAGAGTTGGGCTAGTTGGTTGGGGTTCATATTGAACAGCGTAAAAAACGAGACACAAAGAAGAGACTGCACAACACGAGCGCTGACTGCAACTAAATGCTTTATTCAAGCACAAAGAAAAGAAAAAGGAAAGAAGAAACCAGAAATGCGCGCGCACCCTAAGCACATGACAAGAGATTGCAGGCATACAGCAAATTTAAGCATTGTCCAAGTAAGCCATCTCACAATCGAGCAACGCAATCGATGGAGTGCTGACACACGTGTCACCATTTTTGCTGATAGCAAAAGCTTCAGCGATCTCTCTGATTCGCGCCTCATTGTGTCCAAAAACAGTGGTCGTGCGGCAGAACTCCGGTGATCATCGTAACTCAGCGCACACACACGAACACAGAAGAATAAGGAAACGACGACACGAGCGCTGACTATCAACTGAAATTTTTATTCACCACACACATATAAATATACACATTGAAGGGTCACATGATGAAACATATGCGTATCAGTTTACACTTTTATGACATTAGGCGCGAGTTCGGCAGAACAAGATATCACACTTCTTACGTGGCATCTAAAAAGCTAATCTCCTTTTCCAGGAGATTAATTGAGGCCTGACTAATACACCCCTCTCCCCCCTTCTTGATGTGGAAGGCTTCGATGATTTCTCTGACTGTGCGATCTTGATGTCTGTATATGACGCTTGTGTCTTTGAGGACAGGATAGCAATTGCACTTACTACAATGGGCAGCCAAGTGGGCATGCTCATTTTTCTTTAGCGTCGTTCTGTGCTCTCTGAGCCTTATGTTAACGCATCTGCCCGTTTGACCGATGTAAGACGCACCACAGGACAATGGTATTTTATACACAACATTCGTGGCACAAGAAACAAAGCACTTATCTACATGACTAATTCCACACCCTCCCTTCCCTTTGTTACCCTTGCCGTCACACCTTCTTTGCACCGCTGCGCATATGCTACTCGTCTTTAACGGCGCTGAGAACACGACGTTCACTCCAAACCGCCTACCTATTTTCTTTATACCGTGAGACATTTTGTGCACATACGGAATAAGTGCTAAATGCTTCTTATTCCTGCTATCATCCCCGTCTTTTTCTTGTTTCTTGTTTTGTAACTTTATCCATTTCAATAGCTTTGTTGCTGTCATTCTAAGGACCGAGTTTGGGTAATCTGCCACTTTCAATCTGTTTATCTGCTCTAAAAAACTTTCTGCTACTGCGTGATGACACGAGCGAGTTAGAGCGGCACGCAAACACGTGAAGGCCACCCCATTTTTGATTAGTTTGGAATGCCCTGAACCATAGTCTAGTAACGGCTTCGCTGTCCTGGGCTTATACATCCAGCATAAATGGTTGCGTTCAAACTTTAATTGCAGGTCCAGGAATTGTAACTTGTTTTGCTGTGGAGTCTCCATCGTGAACTTTAACCCATATCCACACTCTTGGAATGCTTTCAGGACGCAACCGGCGTTTAGTGTAAAACCTTCACTTCTTATCATTACTAAGTAGTCATCCACATATCTACACACCAGACTGGCCACATCTTTTAACTTCTTCGTTACACCTCTGTCTACAAAACTAAGAAAAATATTGCTTAGGACCGGAGCGACCTTGGACCCGATACACACCCCATTGCGCTGAAGAAACAGTTTGTTATTCCACCCAACTACTCACCCAACTACAATTCCGCCCATTGTAGTAAGTGCAATTGCTATCCTGTCCTCAAAGACACAAGCGTCATATACAGACATCAAGATCGCACAGTCAGAGAAATCATCGAAGCCTTCCACATCAAGAAGGGGGGAGAGGGGTGTATTAGTCAGGCCTCAATTAATCTCCTGGAAAAGGAGATTAGCTTTTTAGATGCCACGTAAGAAGTGTGATATCTTGTTCTGCCGAACTCGCGCCTAATGTCATAAAAGTGTAAACTGATACGCATATGTTTCATCATGTGACCCTTCAATGTGTATATTTATATGTGTGTGGTGAATAAAAATTTCAGTTGATAGTCAGCGCTCGTGTCGTCGTTTCCTTATTCTTCTGTGTTCGTGTGTGTGCGCTGAGTTACGATGAAGATATACCAACTTGCCCAATTATCCACCTTACTCAACTCCGGTGAGCAGCCACAAGCGGCACAGTGGGCGGCCAAATGCGAATACGGCGCACACTTGAGAGAGCTATGATTATAGGCGTGTGCACAGGGGGGGGGCGCCCCCCCTAATCACCTAAGAGGGGCGGGGGCGCAAAATCTGCCCGGTACATTAACCCTTCTAGTCACCCAAGAGGGGGGGGGGCGCAAAATCTGCCCCATACATTGACTTAGTAGAGTGGGGGGGCGCTGCGACGAACCTTTGCCCCCCCCCCCCCCCTAATGGGGAACCCTGCGCACGCCTATGGCTATGATGCTCGCGCAGGCGAATGTTGAGGCAGCGCCCCGTGTGCCCCACGTACACTTTACCGCACGACATCGGAATTGAGTACACTACGTTGCTTTTGCAAGGGACGAACTGCATGCGCTGTTTACGTGCTCCCTTCATTATCACCACTTTGTGATCGGTGAATATGCAGGGAAAGTGTCCGCTCCCGAGCGAAAGAGAAAGCGCGCAAGAGCGAGCGGGTTTTATTACAACGCTCCCCTAGCGTACGTCGCCGCACTAAATCGAACGATTGTCTTCCACCAACGACACGCGCCATATGTGACGTCATTCCTATTTTATAACAGACTTCTTTTTAATGCGTACGTAAACGATGTGGCTGAACTAAATAATGACTCTTCCATTGTAACGTACGCTGATGACACAAGTCTATTCGTAACCGGCCATGATATTATGAAGTTTTTACTAAGTCTCAAAAAGCCCTTTCAGATCTTTGGGAGTGGTCGAATACTAACTTGCTTAAAATCAACGCTGGCGAAACTAAGCCACCTTATTTTGGGCCAAAAACAAACAGGCACGTCTACCAGCAGACTTGTGTCTTGGTGGGAGTGTAATCGAGCTTGTGGAATAGCATAAATCGCTTGGCGTCGTCCTTTCTGCTGATATGACGTGGACGGCTCACTTTGACTATCTTGCTAAATCGCTGTCTTCAGCTACGGGAGCGCTATCGCGGTGCCGCCATTTCTTTCCTAGCAATATCAAAATGTAAATATATAACGCACTGTTTAGCGCTCGTGTAAACTTTTGCACACTTGTGTGGGGAACAACAACGCAAACAAATCTGCGTAGAATCCTCTTGTTACAGAAGAAAGCATTACGATGCATCGTTAACGTTTCTTACACTCATCCCACTAAAGAATTTTTTTTCTCCGTTATCAAGTAATCAATGCCACTCCCATGTATCAGTACCGCCTATTGCATTCGTTTTTCTTTTCAAACAAAAGTACTATGAACTTTATAAGTAATAACTGCAGGTTAAAAAAACAGATAAGCGATCCAAGAGCCAGAGGTCACGAGAAATTGTTAGTACCGTGTTAACGATTTCCCCTAGCCTCACGCGGGGCCCCCCAACCACCAGTCAACGTTTATAGAACTTCTTTCAGTTGCCAAACTCCCCGCCTCCGCCGTACCACAGAACACTTATACTACCATTTACAGAAGGGAAACTGTACCTTTGACAGTGCAACGGAAATAAGAGTAGCGGTGGCGTTGTGAACTAAAGTATCCGACCAAGAGATGGCGCTGCGAAAACTATCATCATCATTGCGCTGGAGCAATATGGCTGCCGCATTGCTGGCGGGTGCGGGCGGTCGCGGTGCGTGCCCGCTGGTTCTGGGCGTTTATTCACTGCTGCCCGGGGGGTTGTATTCGCGCGCGCGGCAGCCTATCGTTACTACAAATATTTCCGTTACGTCGCCAGGTGACCGAACGGCCTCAACTGGCAAAAAACACGCCAAG
The DNA here is from genome assembly GCF_013339695.2 of Rhipicephalus sanguineus. Lineage (NCBI taxonomy): Eukaryota > Metazoa > Arthropoda > Arachnida > Ixodida > Ixodidae > Rhipicephalus > Rhipicephalus sanguineus. The sequence continues at coordinate 221,303,455 of NC_051178.1, forward strand.
CAAGTAAGCTTACATAGTTTACTGGCAATCGTGAATGTAGCAGTATACATGTAAACAAGCAGCACTGTCAGTTACAGAGTTGAACAATACATACGAGAAACAGAAATTGCCAGCTGAAACTGAGCAACTCTATGTCTCTTGGCTCGTTCAGCATACCTCTTATAGTACGCAGAACGAAGCGTCAGACGATACTATTTACGATGGGTGACCCTTGCATAGTACTTGCGTACAGTGCTGCCCGTCCTCTTTCTCACTTAGACATGCGCGTTTGACGATTTGAGCGGTAATAAACAAACAGCATCAAAGCTCGAAAAAGATGCAGTGCCAGTAAGATTAGCTTCAGCCCGACGTACTATTTTGACAACACATAGGCGAGAGCCACGCGGCGCTGAAAAAAAAAGTGAAACCACACTGTTGTGCTAGCTATTCCTGTACATAACGTGTTCTCGTTATTGTGCTCAATATCCTTGTGTTCGTGCCTGCGCGCCGATCTTTTTACGATGAATTCCGACCATTTAGCTCAACTTTCAGTTCAGCTAAGCTCGCGTGTTCTGTGAAAACACCATTTACGGTATCACGTTGAAAAGGAAACTTGGTTCATTTTTCAAAAAAAGGTTGCAGTGACAAACACTTCAGTTGAGTAAATGTTGGCGAATAAGGAAAGCCTTAGCCTGAATCCAACATTTCAGCAAGTGAACATTCCTGTAAAGGTTGTCACGGAAGACAAGTTTCGAGAAGTGAGCTACCCTTGCTCGCCCACTGTTTATCAACTGACGTATGTGATAGCGGATGCCTGCGCGTGTTCCTGAAAGCACTCCTTTATAAATAAAAAAGAATGATGTACCAGTGGACAGCACCGACAATTGACTGCACATGATGTGGGCGCGCACAATAGAGACATTTGGAACAGTAGTATACTAGACAGCTAGGAAGTGCTGGAAGTAATAGTAGCAATGTTGGAAAAATAGGCAGTGAGTAATCATTTCTGTCAAATGATTATAATTACCTTCTTTGTTTAATTGCTATGTTTTGCACTGAAAAATAAATAAATTAGTCAATTTTTTCTGGTGGCAATGGTGCATAGTCGTGAAAGACACTGCTTAAACGATGGACGATTGCAGAAGCTGAATTTACATTTTCATTCTTCACTACCTCCTAATTGTCTGCCTCACTCTAAACACGGGTGTCACACAAAACTAATAAGGCGGCAATAGGGGCTAGATGGCATGTCTTCATGCTTGTGATGCTCTGCAGGTAGACACGGACAAGAAAAAACAAGGACAGCACAAGGTGTTGCGCATCACCCTGTGTTGTTCTCGTTTTTTCTGGTCCGTGTCTACCTGCAGCGCATCACAAGCATGAACACAAAACTAACCTTTTTTGGACATATAGCTCACGCCAATATCAAAGAAATAGCAGTTATTACACATTCAAATCTTCAACATACACAAACACTGGCCAACTCTATTGAACTCTGATTGTATCTATTGAGTGCACTCATTTATTTTTCTGTTAAAAATAAACATACTTTTAAAAACTCCGTGTCATGTATCAGGTCTGTTATCTAGAACAAATATTATTTGCTACTTGTCTGTGGTTCCACTTCACATACAAAACAAATTGCTTGCACAAATGCAATGGTGCTGTACCCTCTTTTCTGGATGTGTCTGTTTACATATCATCCCATTAATGTATTGGCGAAGTTCATTGAATAAAACTAAAGACTAAATTTTCAAATGCTTTACAAATTCAACAGCCTGTTTCATAGAACACTGCCCAAAATGCCCTTATGCACATGCTTCTATTCTCCTACTCCCATCATCAAACGTTATTTATTCCAGAGTAGCGACCCGGAAACTATTCTCCAGGTGACCACTACACGAAATGCCTTGTTTAATGAAGGCACGAGTGTTTGCACACAGTTTTCTATTTTAGAATCTTCACAATGTCCCTCCCTACAAGCAATCGGTACACATAACTCTTTGTTTCAGCACTACTGTACCTTTCCCTGCCATTGCTTTGCAACAGCCTCCACAATTGCAGCAAACTATATTCACTGGAAAAAACAAGTGCTGCTAAATATGCACTACTACTGGCCCACTTGCTACCAAGTTACATTTGATACTCTATGCAAAGTTTCACACGTAGATTAAAGTACAGTATGTGCACCCCATCACATGCACTATCCAAGAAATTTGAAGCCAGCACATTTCCTCTAAACTGAATAATTCATGAAGCAAGAAGCAATAATTTGTGGACCCAATTTTGTACTGCTTCAACATACCGTACACTATCACTGCTTTTCAGTATAAGGCTTGCATTTGTCCGCCTGGTAAACTTTGGTGGTGGATAGGCGACTCTTGAGCTTCTTACGACTTGGTGTGGGTAGCTTGGAAACCAATGATCTCTCTTTTGTCCAGTTTTCTGAGAAGAAAAAAAATTGAGTCATGAGAAAAAGCAAGAAAGAAATGATGAAAGAAAAAGAATTGGTTCAATATGTAAAGTTTCCACAACAATACCTTGTGAGGATTTGGGACGACGAATTTACTTTCAGTAGTGGAACATCCTCTGCCGACTTGAGGTAGGTTCAGAGATAAAGCATCCGAGCGTGTGCTGATATGAGCAGTTTCTTGGAGGCTGTGGTTGGGTTGGAAGAGGAAAAAATAATTATTACTATGGTAGAAGCGTGAGTGGATTGTGATTCATGTCTGAGAAGAATGTATATGAGAGCACTGCATGAGAAAAATAGTGTGCACATAACATTGCTTTGTTTGTGAATTTGTTTTAGTGGTGACCTTGAGTGGACCGTGTCTGACCAAGCCTCAATTAGAGGATACTAAGTTAGTTAATTTCCCAACTCTCTAAACTACATGGTATGTGCAAATGTAATATGCATGATTGTAAACTCACGAAAATGTATAAATGCATATACATACTATAAGTTCACTTGGCCCTACCATGCATTGGACTTATGAGCATTTATCTCAGAAGACTAATTTGTGCAGAAATAGGTAAAACTTATGCTGTGATCTGTGTTACAAAGTTTGGCAGTAAATATATTTTTTGCAAAAGTGAGAACGAAGTAAATAATCTTAGAAAATATCATTGTAATCCACAAGCGGTGCATCCGATCAGCTGGACGAGTCGTAAAACCTTTTGAAATGACAAAATCCGTAGCGCATGCAAAAAAAAAAGCTATGTTCAAATGCAAAGCAGTGCATTTTCACTCACCGGTGCGCACACCCACATGGTGCATGGTTATTCCGTTTTCGTAGGTAGTCTCCGAGCTCCTTGCTGGCATTGAATTTTCACGCTGCCAGCCGGTGAAGCGCCGCAGCTGACATGATTCACAGGCTTTAGACACGTTCGCTTTGTGGCAGCGGCATGTAAAATTTGGCGCACAAACTCGCATTGCTATATCAAAACTGATTTAAAACGGAGCTGCGTAACGCCGATCAAAGCAAACGACCGCGGTACAATTTGAATGAAATAACCGAAGCGCAATCGATGCCAATGGGCTGCTGCTTTTCGAGCGTCAATGTAATCTCAATACTTGTCATCGAACAATTAGGCTCTTGTATTAACCCTAGAAGTAACATAAAAACTGGTCCCTACTAGCTGTATGCAAAATGACACGGTAACTAAGCTTTTAACAATCTTCTGATACATTCTGAAATAAATTTTTTGGCCGCGTTGAGCGCCCCTGACACGGAAAATAGGAACTAACTTATCCGACCGCTAAAAGAGGAGTCAGTAGCTCCACTCTCCGCGGTTGATTTTTTCGCCCTCTGCGGCGATCGCTGGAACTTGAGACTTTCCGGGGCCAGGCCGTACCACGGCCGCTGGATGTGGCCGTACCACGGCCGCTGGATAAAAAGCGCACGGGTGCGGCCTGCCGCGTGCTCCGAAACCGGCGTGACGGGCCTAGTTTCCCGGACCACCGCCGCGGCGCCACCGGGCGGGGACGGGTTTCGCGGACGCCCGCGGGATCATATGCGCGGCGCGCTTGCGGCAGTTATGCTTGAGCGCGTGCGTCTTAATGTGACGCCCGAAATCTTCTTCTAAAATTTATCTAGCGTGTACACATCAGTTAATTACCGATATTTCTTGTACATTCTTGCAGCGCTTGGGATTTTTTGTTCTTGCCTTGCCAAAGATGCAACTTCGCGCACCGATCGCTTTTTGCGGAAGTAATCGCGTGGGCATATTGTTCTGGTATCCTAGAAGGCCACAACTAACCAACCTGGAGGCGCTGCACCTTTCCTGATGCATCGAAATTCTTTATTTTGGCTCTGAGTATGTTGCTTCAGATTTAATCATTTCATTTCAAAAACGTGATCTCAGAAACTGCAGCGGCCACTGTTTATTTGACACAAAATAAGATAAACTTCTTCCTTCCTCCAAACATGTTTATAGTACACATACGGTACGGTATGGCATGCAACTGCCATGAAATAATGCTTATCATATGTGCGACCATCTCATAGAAGGAGATTCGAGTCACGTTGAAATTTCAGTGACTACATCTTCAATACTGACAATCGGGCGAGCTGTTACGGATTAATTAATATGAAAACGGTCAGACGGAAAGAGTGATTAAAAGCCTGAAAAACACACGAACACAACTGCTTGCATTCCTGCGCTTTTCAGTATTTCTGTATCTTCCCTTTACGCCGTTTTCATGATCGTGCAACGAATTCAACAGTGAAAATAAAATCTGGACAAAATGCGAGAAGCTATTTTATTTATTATGAATTCAGGGCTCATCCCTGCTAGCTGCAAACGGCGGCTTGTTGCAAACGTTGTTGAAATCCAGCAGCCGTGACACGTACCACCTTTCCGTTTTCTCTTATCTCTCGTTTTTTTTCAGTTCCCACCTTTCAGCCCGCGGCACCTTTGTCATCGGTTCCGGTTGTTTACGAACGCTGTCGCGTTGCGGTGGCGTGCGTTGCCCCGCAATGACATGTGGTACTGATGTTGGTTGCCGTGAAAAGCACGTGTATCCCTTTTATTCAGAGAGTTGGGTTCTCTGTGGTCATTAGCGGTACGGGGCACAGACTCAAACTTACCTCAGCAAAACATGCGGAGACAAAAAAAGTGCAGAAAAGCGGCTGGTGGGCGACGACAAGACTTCATTTCAAACAAATATACGTGGCAGCCAACACACACATTGCGAGCGACTCACAGGGACAATGTTAAGGTGGGTCGCTTTTGACAGCTATACGGTAAACAACAACAAAATGTTTGTGTGTATGGGGGGGGGGGGGGGGGGGCGTTCCAGCCCAAGACATAACTCAAGATACAAAACCATATCGTGGTTTTGTATCTTGAGTTAAAGAAAACTTCAGTCGTAGCTTGATTCTTCGAGATATTAGTCACTCCAGTGATCGGCCTTATATATACTGTGAGCATTATCCATGCGCTTCATCTTCTCATCTGTATATACTCATCATCACCACTCTGGCCTGGATTGTGGGGCTCTCGCTCGGTGAATAAAAAAAGAAGAGTTGTTGTGCGACCTAAACGTTGCTTCACAAGTGGTGGAGGTGCTCTCTCTCGCTGCCCCCTGCCACTACCATCGTCGAGTACGCTTGTCCATCGCGCGTCCCGTGATGGCGACGATGCGTCACCCCTTACGTTATCCCAACTAGAGGTTACTGACACGCTGGCTTCTAATCACTACGCTCAATTCGCCTCCCGCCAGCGTGATGATCCATACTGCAATCGCATTATCGAACGCTTAAGTGGCAGATTGCCTCCGCCTAATGCCAGATTGCGTCGACAACTACGACAATTCAAGCTCGACAACAATGTTCTACATCGTTACGTTTATACTACCGATGGGCACCGATGGGTTCCAGTTCTTCCACGTTCGCTACGTCACCAAGTCCTCGAAGCCAGTCAGCAAGATCGCAAACATGATCGCAAACAACGTTACGATATTTCTCATCGCGACGTCACCTTCAGTCCTGGGGATGAAGTGCTGCTTTGGACGCCTATTCCTACCCCAGGATTGTGCGTCAAGTTCCAGTCACGCTTCATTGGACCATATATAAATATAGAACAAACTTCTCCTGTGAACTATCGTGTTACTCCCGCCGAGCTTCCTTCGGATCGCCGTTGCCGTGGTGCTGAACTAGTTCATGTTTCGCGTTTGAAGCCATTCTTTCGACGTCCCTTTTCCATCTAAGCCGCGGCCGGGCTGGCCGCTCGCGCGAGGGGAGGAAAATTAGTGTGAGCATTATTCATGCGCTTCATCTTCTCATCTGTATATATTCATCATCACCACTCTGGCCTGGGTTGTGGGGCTCTCGCTCGGTGAATAAAAAAAAATGAAGAGTTGTTGTGCGACCTAAACGTTGCTTCACAATACATCAATTTGATGACATTGCCCTGCTAAGAACTGTCAAGAATATTTGCAAGCCACTTCTAATAAATATATAATTCCGCAGCCTTTTCAACAAAGTTACGACGAGTGCGTCACTATATTTGTAGAATGCGCAAGTATGAAGCATCCGAAGCTGAACTACTTTTCGGCACAGTACGTATCATGTATCAGACATCATGAAAAAGATTCAACGTATGTTTTTACATGCACTTCCCGTGTATAAAGAACATGAACGTGTATTGTCAGATGTTTCAAATAAATACTTGTCAAGCATTTTCAGAAAGGTGTTGAAGAAATGTCACGGAAATCAATATGCTAAAATAACAAACGATGCATTCATTATACACGCACATAACTATAACAACCACTTTTTCACACATTCAGCGCCATATAATGTTGCTACGCTCATTGAGGAATATTCTTTCAGACACAAAGCAAAAAGTTAGTCCTGGAAAAAAATGCCAGGAGCTCGGCACGTACACGGAAACTTAAGTGGCTATTTAACCAGATTACGCGAACGGACTCAACTGAATGCATGATATGTCATGACTGCGATAGATGAGATAGAACAAAAACCGCTTAGAACAGCTGAGTGAGATCGCTGTTGTGACCACCACCAACTAATCTGCTGCGGCTGCTGCCCCAACGGAGCCACCGGCACCCGTTTCCCCTTCCCCGCCCCGTCGCGCCGCAGCGGCCGCAACTGCAACTAGGGCCGACACGCGCTCTCCCATAGAAAACCGCCCGACGCGGCAGGCCGTACCGTGCGCTTTTTATCCAGCGGCCGTGGCCGTACTCTGAAAGCGGCGCGCAACCGACTTCCGGTGCAGGTGGTGCTACTGCAGCAACAGGCTCTACGTAGCAGACGGCGAAGCGCGAGTGAAGGCGGCGGACAGCTGCGATTGTCCGCGCAAATATACTGAATTGCTTATCAACGCAGTTGCGAAAACGATTTAGTTTTCCGCTAAGGTAATCGTGTTAAATAGTACGGTTCAGCAACAACATCTGAGACCGGGTCTGCTCGTGTTCTGTGTTACGCGAATGACAGTAAGCACCGTGAGCACGACCGTCGCTGCTGCTCTCGTCATGTTCATTGCTATACATACATTAGCGTTGCTCACTGGCTAAGTACAATATTGAAATACCAGAAGAGCTGATTTCGCAAACCTCTTGCCTGGCTACCAGAAGAGTCTCTAAATGTTCCCGTAGGTATTTAGAAACAAATAGGCCATTGCATAATTTTGTCGGAGGCTCGCGAGGGAATCCTTTCGTGCTGTCTTTCCTCTGACAGCCTTCGCCTTGCCCAATTGCAGGCTTTATTGCAACTCGAATTTTGATGTCTAGTGTCCAAGGAACGGAAAGAATACAGCGAAATGCCGCTGTACATTATTCCGCTGTCGTTATTCATATCAAAATAAAGCAATGTAGTAGCCACCGTAATTGTAGGGCGCGCTAGTAGAATTTCAGTCTCGCAAGCTCGAGATTCAGAAAGTTATCGATGTGTTGCTCGATTAAATTTGATCGCGATAAAGCGTGACCAGGATCAAACCTGTCGGTCATGACTGACTCACTCGTGGAAGTTGCGGAAATAAGGAGCCAGTCGCACTCGATATGTACTACGTTTGGACCGGCCGCGACTAGCTGAGATCGCAGATGGCATTAACATGTACGATTCTGTCCTCAGCTTACACGACATAATTCGCACTTAAGTGCCGAATGTTGCGTATGATTTAATCATTCATATAAATGCTTTTGAAGTTTTCGTGCTTTTCTTTTAAACAATGTTATTCTCTTGAAAACATTAAACATTAAAATCGCACCGTCATGTTCCAGCTTAATTGTATTTTTACTGTTTTGAAACGACACCCTTCCAACTAACCTTTCGCTTCAATGAAGTCACCGAGATAACAGTGGTTAATACTGGCGTAGCCAGGGGGTGGGGCGTTCAGAAACCCGAAAATTTTCAGTTTTGCTTGTGCTACACGCACAAACATACATAAAGTATGATTGAAGAGCCCCCGCCCCCTCCTCCCGAAAAAAATTTCTGGATATGCTCCTGGTGGTTAAAAAAAAAGCTGTTCGGCTGCTGACCCGAAAGACGCAGGTTGGATCTTGGTCGCGGCCTTCGCATTTCGGTAGAGGCGAAATGCTAGGTGCCCGTGTACTGTGCTATTCCGGCGCCCGCTAAGCAAACCCAGGTTGTCGAATTAAATTATCCGGAGCCCTCCACTACGGCATCTCTCATATAGCCTGAGTAGCTTTGGGACGTTAAACCCTATAAACCAATGAACTTCCCGCAATTATTACTCGCATGTACCTTGACTGTAACCAGCGGCGTAGACATATGGGTGCGTTCGGTACTTTTATGCCCACCCTCCCCTCGGGAACTAAATTAACTACTCGCCAAGCCCCTGCTGTCAATAAATCAGCTTTCGCGAACTCGGTGCTTGGGAATTAGCTGAAAACTATCATTAAAATCGATTAATGAAAGTGATAAGTGGTACATGTACATATATAGACTACAATAGTGCACGTCAAAATGCGCATAAATCACGTGTTTAATTGAAATGTTTGCGGGTTACTTCGATCAGTATTTACAATAATTACACATCGACTTCTGAAGATTTTCAGGAAAAACGAGGCATTTCGATCCTGTCATTCGTGAATCGCTCATCAATACTTGAGAAAACCAGCGAAAAAGATGCACACAGGAAGGAAGGAATCACAACACCACGCTGAACTTTTATAACTGACATGTACTTGAAAGCCACACTGGCCTGAAACAACCAAAACAGCCAACACATGTACCAAGCTCTCAGCAAAGTACAAAGAAAAAAGGGTTACAGCATCAAATTTGCCTTAACTTAATTTTGCGTCCGTTTTCGTGGGTTTTCACAAGTTTAGTGTGAAGAACTGGCCCAGCAAGCAGCACTTCGACAGTACATTAACTTGCGATTTTCCTGGCAGCCTTTTATCCCGTCTGATCATGCTGAGCCCAAGAGTGCCGCGGTCATTTGTTTGTCCTTTTGCTGCTGTGCCGCCCGGCATAAAACATGTCGACATTGCGGACGCGTAACACGTGTAATCTCTTTTGCTGCGTATTACGAGATCCGGAATCTGTTCGTCAATACGCCTGGTGCGCGCCGACGGAAGCGCCATAGGCGGCGAACTCAATCATTGCTCTCGGGAAAGCAAGCAGACGGCCGCCGTGGTTTCCTACGTCGTTGTACGTGTCTTTCCGCGTCGTTCACGTTTCCGTAGTGATTAAGCAACGTTCGTCGTATGTGTGGTGACCGAAACTTCAAGGGATGTCGAATAACAATTGCTGTGGAGTGGAGTGCTCAAACACCTACAAAAACGCGCCCGGAACACGGTTTTACTCACTTACCGCAAGGCCTCCTGAGCAAGAGCGACGGAAGCAATGGATCGCCGCTGTTCGTTGGCAAAGACGAGCCGCTTCGTCATTGTGCGGGTTAACACATTGCTTCTTGTTCTAATGCTTTCGTTCTGCCATATCGGTGCTCGCTGGATGCACTCGATCATGTCGATCATGTTGACCAACGTTATCAGCCTGAGCATGCGTTGGTTCGGTTCGACCGCCGTGCAGGGCACTTCGCTCAAACGTTCTATATTTCAGAAGTGTTGTAGTTCGGGCGAGTTGGTCATCCATGAACTTAGCTTGTACTAGCGCGGTACATGTACCGCGCTATTCCAAGCTAAGTTCTATATTTATTATTTACAGAAACAGAAATGCAGTAATGATTGACTTCAGAAAGAACAAGTGATTTAGACGTCACCTTTGTAAACAAAACAAAGAGGATATTCACCACGAGCTGCACCTCATAGCTGAATTTTGTTACGCTGGTCTGCGCGACGCACCTTTGATATTCACCGGCATGACGATTCACTCCACGCGGACGTTCGTTCTCCTCCGCAGTCAGTCATCACATGTCTTCTCGGTGACCCTCTTCAAAACTTGTCACTGTCATCTCTTCATCTCTTGATACTTAACTCACAACACTAGATCATCAAACAACACGTCTTCAGCGGTCGAGCGAACAATGTTATCGGTAGAACGACATATCTTCTTCGCCGACTAACTCCTCACTGAATGACTCTGCCCCCGCGCGCTTGCTGCGCTTGCTGCGCTTGCATTGCCTGTATCGGCTCGCGCCTGGGTTCGGGAAGGCGCGTATGATTCGTCTGTGCATAGCACAGAGAAAGCTAGGGAAAGGGCGAGATCCTCTCACCGATTCGTCTGCGGAATCAGACTTCGCCGCTGGCTCGGCTTTGCTTTCTCGAATATCCCGATCTTTCGCGTTCGTTGGATGTGTCGGTGGCGTCTTCTGCGGAGAGGGTAAGAGGCGCGCGGGCGCGCTCCCGGCGCCTTTTAGGGGTGTAGCTCCTCTTAGTCTAACCTTGTCACGTCTCCGTTGTCCGGCGTCAACGGCAGTATCTCTGTCCGGCGCAAACGGCAGATGGCGCTGTCTCATAGAAGTACATACAAACTGCAGTTCAGGGACGATATTCTAGATGCCGCTGTACACAATCCGTGTCGTCATCACCATTTCTCGTCTCATTTCCTAGATGGCGTTGATCCAATAGAATTGTATGCAATATGGCGCTTGTGTGAATCGACACTAGATGGCGCTAGAAGTGCCGCTGCTCTCCGATTGGCTGCTGCGCGGGCTTCGCGGGGAGCGAGCGCCTCTGTCATTCTCCTGGATCGTCGCCGTACGTGTCGGATCGTTGGTGGAGCATGAACGATGCGCAGCGGAGGGCGCTCGCTTGGCGGCAGCCAGCCGGATCCCGGGAAGGTGCGCGCCAAGGAAGCCGCTTCGAAACGGGCTCAACGAGAAGCAGATCCCGAGACCACGATTGCTTCAGGAGCTTCGCCCAAGCTCTTCATCATTCACCCGTAGATATGCTTGTTTATACTTGTTTTTCGATGCGCGCGCTCTGTAGCGCCCGAACCGTCGGCGCCAGGCTTTCATGCCATGGTTCGAAATCGGCGACGTGCGCTTAGTTAAGAGCTCGTTCGTGACAAACATCGTGCACAAGTCCACTTTCGTAGAGGCCCGCGCCTTTTCTGCAGCTGCCAGTGCAGAATTAGTTGTCTGGCATGCGCACGAAGGGGAAATAGCAGCCGCGAACTTCATTCATCTCCTCACAGCAAAGCGCTGTCGTCTGCTCGGCTTCCCGCACGTACTGTCGGCGGCGCCCGCTAGGTGGCTATCAGTGGCGCCTCTATAGGCGGTGCACAAGGCGTATACAAAGCATTGGCCCATCTGATCCGGCGCACCGATACGGTAGCAGCCGTAGCAGCGGTCGGCGCACCTCGCTGAAGCCTGACGCGACTACAGCGCCACTCGCCGCCTCCGCTTCCGGCGGAGCCGCGCAACATAGCCGAGTTTTCAAACTGAAGTAGTTCTAGAAACGTTGCCACCAGTAGCCTCACCCCGGGTCCCCAAAGAAGAAACATCTCAGCGTTGGGACGCAAGTCCGTTTTCTACAGGGTCGTAAAGCGTCTCTCACAGCCCCCACGCAGGCACGCAGTCCTCCCCTCCTGTCAACGTAACGGTACACCATGCACACCGCCCTCTCAGGCACGGCAGAAACGGCGCGACGGGGTTGTGGGGCTTTTCTGGAAAGGCATCTGGACTGCGCACGTGGCGTTCAACAAGTGAAAATTTAAGCAAAGCAGAAGAAATACCACGAGGGTGAGAGAGTGGCCGGTACGGGGGAACTTCGAAGATGAGGCAGAGACTTCTGAGCCACGAACCAAGAATAACATCTCAAGGCAGTTGTAAATTCTGTAAATAAACTTCTTGTTCTAATTGTAATCGAAGCTTTCATAACATACCGCGATGGCGCACAACTTATGGCAAACAATCACTGGCTTTCAATGTACCGTATCTTTTAAACAAATACCAGAAGCAGGGTATCGATTTTAACAATGTTTGTAAAAAAAAGTTGCGTGATTATTTTATGCCTGAACTGCACTGAACAGTGGTATCTGTTCTTACCACCACACACTTCTTTCATCGTACAATGTAATATTTTTTTTAAACAATTGTGCGGAAAAAATGTTTCGATATAAATCTGTTTACAGCAAGCATGTTTTAAATGTACGTATCATGATCCGACGACATTTTTAGTGTACTTACCTCTCCGTTTATGTATGCACGTGTATACAGTTGTGGGATGCGGAGTCGGTGAAGGACGGATCCCAACATAAAACAAAACGAAGTTTATTAGCGTAATAGCAGCAGCAGGGCAAGCATGCCGATGCTGCGCTTCGGAAGGTTAGAGAAGCAAAACATGAAACCAAGCTTGGTAGCTCGGGTTATATAGCCAGCGGTGGTGACGTAAGCCTCCGACGGAACTGCGTGGCGCTGTCTTTTATCGGAAGCGTGTTGCAGCAGGTAGCTGTGTCACGCCGGGCTAATCAATGACGAGACGGAGGCTGCGTAAGTCTGTGCGCAGTGGTCGCCACATCACCCCCCCCCCCCCCCGCGGAGTGCAGAGCCCTCAGGGTCTGTAGAAACCTGGGAGGCGTACCAGACGTCCAGAGCATGTCGTGGAAGGAGCGGGCTGCGACGTCGGTGGCTGTGGACGGACGCCAGTTGAAAGAGTGGCGCCGCCAGGTTCGTTCGCCGCGATGTACGCGGGCTTGAGTCGGTCCTGTCCTGGTCGGTAACATGGAGTAGCGAACGGGTGCTCCATTTTTTCCTGGGGGTCGGGGCTGAGAGTGGCGTAGAGGACGGGTGTAGAAACCTAGTGGATTTTGCGAGCCGTTCCGCTGACGGGCGGCGCTGCGGAGAGATGCTTCAGGAGGGCCGAGTGGATCCGCGAAAGAGCGGTCGCACCGGGCGCGCTTGTGTACGTGGGCGCTTTCACGGGCTTCTCCGCGACTGGTGGCGCCGTTGTAGTAGGCGCCTGTGGCTGGTGGTGTATCGTCGCCGACGTCATGGGCGCCGAGACATACACGGGGAGATGTTGCGGCGGCGCCGGATGCAACACCGTCGTGGTGGTGATGACGGGATGGTGGTGGTCCTGCGCCAATATCTGCGGCTGGGTGAACGTCGGTATCTACACCAGGGACTGGCGCTGGTCTGTCTGGAACGCACCCAGCGTGGGCTGGGCCAGCATGGTCTGCACGTGCAGCATGGCCTGTAGCTGTTGTAGTGTCAGGGGCTGTCCCGGGACTATGGCAAACGAGGGGGGGGGGGCGGCATCATGCGCGGCGGCGCCAGAATGATGTTGGGCCTTGGCCCCAGATTCTGCGGATGACCAGGGTTGGGGTGCCAGGTGTGGTCTTGTGCTGGTCCGCCCAGGGAGACTGGGACCGGGTGGTCGCGGTCGGTGCGGGCGTCGTCATGTTTGCGCTGCCGCTCGACAGCTTGGGCAGGATCGGCGGTCGGGACAGTATGATGTTCGAAGCCAACCAGCGTGGTCGGGACAGTCTGAGGTGGCTCGGTTAGGGTGACACCCGTGGTGTCAGCGAACACCTGACAAGCAGCGCTGGTTCGGGTGTCGCACACAGGATCAGTAGGTGCTGATGCCGTCACGTGTGCCGGGGGCTCGTCTGCCGAAGCGGGTGCCGGGGGCTCGTCTGCCGGAGCGGGTGCCGGGGGCTCGTCTGCCGGAGCGGGTGCCGGGGGCTCGTCTGCTGCGGCGGGTGCCGGGAGCTCGTCTGCTGCGGCGGGTGCCGAGGGCTCGTCTGCTGCGGCGGGTGCCGAGGGCTCGGCTGCTGCGGCGGGTGCCGAGGGCTCGGCTGCTGCGGCGGGTGCGGGAAAGGCTGCTGCGGCGGGTGCGGGCACGGCTGCTGCGGCGGGTGCGGGCACGGCTGCTGCGGCGGGTGCGGGCACGGTTGCTGCCGGTTGCGGTGGGGCTAGCACGAACCCTCGAAGTTGGTCGTATGCCTGCGGCCCAAGAGGAGGCACAACGCGTCGCAGAGCAGGAGGAAGCATAGCTACCGTGATGGCGTACTTGTCCTGCTGCGAGACGATGTTACGCAGGGAGAAACCAGCCTCCATCTTGATGAGCCAGATGGCTGGACATTGCGGCCAGAATTCGGGAAACTCCGGCGGCAGCAAGATGCAGTGCGCCGTGGTTTCATCCGGTCGCAGCGCCATCGTGATAGGCGTATCAGAGGTCGGTTGGCTCGGCGTGAAGGTCCCGTGGAATCTTCTGGAAGGTCATTCCAAGGTCCGGGTCATGGCGGTGCGGTTTGTTCGTTTTCCGGGTCACCAGATGTGGGATGCGGAGTCGTGAAGGACGGATCCCAACATAAAACAAAATGATGTTTATTAACGTAGTAGCAGCAGCAGGGCAACCATGCCGATGCTGCGCTTCGGAAGGTTAGAGAAGCAAAACATGAAACCAAGCTTGGTAGCTTGGGTTATATAGCCAGCGGTGGTGACGTAAGCCTCCGACGGAACTGCGTGGCGCTGTCTTTTATCGGAAGCGTGTTGTAGCAGGTAGCTGTGTCACGCCGGGCTAATCAATGACGAGACGGAGGCTGCGTAAGTCTGTGCGCAGTGGTCGCCACACAGTGTATATATGTATGTCTTACGTTTACCAGTATTCTATGTCCTTACTTGTTTTTTTACTACTTTAAATATCCTTTCTTCATTAAGTACCCTATGTCGCCTAGAAATGTATGTGTACGCTGCCTTGTGTATGGGCCCCCAGGCACCTTCAAGCTGCATTTTGTCGCTTTTCGCCTGGGGTGACCCCCAACTTTATGTTGGAAATAAATTTTCTTGATTCTTGATACTGTGCCCACTCGCACCTGAGGACAATTTATCAATATTAAACTTGTGTGCAATCTTTTTAATACGGTGAGAAAGGCCATGAATATACGGGATCACCGCTAGTTCGTTACGCTTTCCCCGTTTGTCATCTAGCGGTTTTGCTTTCTAACTCTGTTCATAATTTTTAATGACGCAGAAACAATGGCTTCAAGAGGGAAGGCCGCGTGTTTCATACGCTGAACTTGAGATAAGAGGCTAGAGGACATTTTGTGGACGCAAGATTTGGTTAGGGCAGAAAAGTTTTTGGACACAGTGAGGCGCGAATCAGAGAGATAGCTGAAGCTTTTGCTATCAGCAAAAATGCTGACACGTGTGTCAGCACTCCATCGATTGTGTTGCTCGATTGTGAGATGGCTTACTTGGACAATACTTAAATTTGCTGTATGCCTGCAATCTCTTGTCATGTGCTTAGGGTGTGCGCGCATTTCTGTTTCCTTCTTTTCTTTTTCTTTTCTTTGTGCTTGAATAAAGCATTTAGTTGTCAGTCAGCGCTCGTGTTGTGCAGTCTCTTCTTTGTGTCTCGTTTTTTGTGCTGTTCAATATGGATTTATCTCAAGTCACGTACAGTGTGTAGCAGTAGTTTCTGGCGTTTCACCTACCGAGACCACGATATGTACATGAGGCAAGCCGCAGTGCACTGCTCCGGAAGTTTCGACCACCTGGGGTTCTTTGACTGCATTGTTGGCATCGCATGCATACACGGGCCTCTTGCATTTAGCGTCCGTCAAAATGCGAGCACCGCGGGTAGAATCGAACACGCGTCTATTGGGTCAGCATGAGAGCACGGTACGTGCCGCGGTGGCTACGCGTAGTGAAGTGTGGCTCTTAACCTATTCGAAATTATCTTCCTGAAATCTGAACTGTACATGGTGAAAGAAGGCTCTGTCTGTAGAATTTGTGGGCGCGAAAGGTGTAACACTTCTTTCGTTCAGTTCGCGCGATGGTGAAGACCTTCCGTGCCTGTGCATGATGGGAAAATAGCGGGAGAAGAGGGGGGGGGGGTTGTAATGCGGCCGATTGACGATAATTTTGATGATATTTAGTGATGTCCTTAAGAGGGAACCAGCACAAGACAACAAAAGGATAACAACCAGACAGGACAATAAGTGCTGGACTTACAACTAAATGTTTATATTTGGCTTCACAAATTTCACGTTCAATTTTATTTCTTCCTTTGCCAATGACAATCACTGATTTGAAATCAGGGGCTCAGCCACAGCCTTTGCAGTGCAGACTGCAGAGGTTAAATTTCGGTAGAGTGCCGAATTCCCTTGTCATGCGGCCGCGTCTACATCGGTCAGACGGGCCGAAGGAGATGCCTGAATGACAGATTGCGTGGACACCGAAATCTACTCCGCACAGGCACTGGTGGAAACTAATTACCTCTACACTGCAAAGGCTGTGACTGCGCCCCTGATTTCAAATCAGTGAGTGTTATTGGCAAAGGAATAATGAGATATTGAACGTGACATTTGTGAAACCTTCGAAATAAAAAAAAACATGGCAAAGTGTTTTGTGATCGAGGGATCGCTCAGTTTTCCTTACAGATAAACAATTCGCATTTCTAGATAGCGGGTGCACGTGACGTTGAGATTTTGCTATTTCGTGGAAATGGGCTGTTTGTACCACTCTGACACGTTTCTTGGCTTTGTACAGTACTCACGGATTGAAATAGGACAATTCAGGGCTAAGTAATGCACATGTTTTCATTTCTACCGTCTTCAGTTTGGGTCATATCGGCGTTATTTCAACTCAAACGCGTAGATCAGAGCCAGCATTATCTTTAGAGGCCAGATTCGTCGGGGCATGACGTGGTTTCTTGAGCAATTGCGCATACAAGTCGTTATACTAAAAACTTCGATGTCGCGTTTGAATCCGTACTTAGTACTGTACTGTTAGTTGTGCAACTGTGACACATCTCAGGTAGCCTACAAGATGTATGAAGTTGGGCATGTTGGTATTGCATAACTGATCACGTAGCGCAGAATTTGACACGTACATGACAAGAGAAGGGACGAAGACGAGCGCTCGTGTTCGTCCCTTCTCAATTGTCCTAGCTGTGTAAAATTTTGCGCAACGTGATCAGTCAGATAGCCTATTTACGCATGCGCTGCTGGTTCATGTGTGTGAGGACTTTCTTCAATAAACATTCAGTTGTAAGTCCAGCGCGAACTTGTGTTGCTCTCCTTCGCTGTCTTCGTGTTTTTTTTTTTATTTCCTCTTAAGAATATCATGAACCAACTCGCCCAGCAAGCTACGTTAGTGACGCAATGCAGCTCCATTTCAAGCCACGTGGACGAGGTGCAAGACCCGTCGATTCGAGTTGACCGCAGTCAGAATTGATTTAGATTTGTTTCTTCATGAATGCTTAGATTATTATTAGCAGCAGTAGTAGTAGTAGTAGCAGTAGTAGTAGTAGTAGTAGTAGTAGTAGTAGTAGTAGTAGTAGTAGTAGTAGCAGTAATTTTGCAACGGTATTTGCACCCGTTTTCTATCTACGGCGCTTTGCATTTTGAAATATTTTGAATCCTATTTACAGAGGAGAGCTCGATCAAGATCCGCATCGTCTGCAATGGCGGATTGTTTACTTGCGACGTTTGCGCGATTGTTTCTCGTGTTATACGCGTTAATGTTAATTTTTACGGTTGTTATCGAGTTTGGCGAATGTTTTCTCACACGTGAAGGTGTGATGCCTTCTTCACCTGTGGATAATTAGTACTCGACTCCGCAACGCGTGACACTCACCTGCAGGTGAGTGTCACGCGTTGCGCCTTCGATAGGTATCGAGTTGTTTGATCGTTCACTTGCGTTGGATGCGGTAACGAGCCAGTCGAGCTCTGAAAATTCATTTCTGGTGATCGGGACACAATTGTGTACACCACACAAAATTTAAGCTAAAGTTCTGCAGCAAATATCAGGTGTGTACTAGGTATTGCCGCGAGCAAATATTGCTTTGCTGATGGGTGTCGATAGCTGCCCAGCGCCCTTCCGTGCACCCCCCGCCCATTTTTTTTCTTCTGTTTATACATGTAAACAGCGGTTTCAATGTGACAGCTTTGCTTTGAACGCGTTTTTGGTGCTGTAATGAAAGCAATAGCTTGCGTTTTATGAACTCTGCACTGTCAATGTATCAGGACGTTGCGCTATTCATGAGATCGAACTGTTCCAAGTCCAACATCCTTCGCTGCGTAATGCCGAAAATTCTTGCGCTACACTTGCTGGTTGTTGTGAAAGGGGGAAATTTTTGGAAGAGTTCAAGCACCCTGGGCCTAAAGACTGCCGATTTCGTGTTACGAGTGCCTGTCACCAGCGCGCCAGTTCATAGGGTGTGTTCTGTATATGAACTTCGTGGAAAAAAAGCAGAAATAAATGCACGGTAGAACTTGTATAGCCTAGCTTCCAACCGGGTTGAACTTTAGATTCAAGTGCGAGTTTTCATTCGACTACATTAACCCTTTCAGACTTCACCTATGAAAAACTGTCTGTAAGTGCGTCAGAGATACACATTATCTCAAGGGACCCGACATTGCAACAAAAATATTGTAGTGTACGTGCTTTATAGTAACTAATCTTCATTAAACTGCAATTGCATTTATCCTGAAGTCATTCATGTTCTGTTTTTGCATAAATAGAATGAAATCTCTGGCTAGAAAGATAGTGCTAATTTTTCTTTTTCCTTTTTCGGTTATATTCATTTCGAGCGAAAATAAATTATACTTCCTGGGTGACTTCGAGAAAGCGGAATATCGAACATGGTAGTGTCTTCAGCTAAGTCACTATATTCAACAGTACACTGCAAAATAAAGTTAAATGAAAACTGATTTATTACGCAGGAGGTTCCATTTATCCGCTGTTGAATGTATTTGTTCTTTCATAGCAACTAGTCGACATGACTAGCAAAAACAAGAGATGTACGTAGCTGCGTACGAAGCGTCTAAAGAGTTGTAGAACAAGTCGTGTACTAAAAGCTGCAGTAGGAGAGAGTACGATTTTTCGAAGCTGCAGTCGTAACTGCCGTCGCTTTATTTTGTCTAGTTGATCTTTCCACGGCTTGGATGTAGGCCATACTTTGAAAATGACTCGTGTATCATACTGGTGTCGCATGGTGCAGTGCTGATTACGATCAAGCCCAATCGGGATCAAATTTCTCAACAGTGAGTGGCTCCTTTCTGCAACTTGCGTACAGTAAATACTCATGGTAGAGAATTTCTACCCGGTTAGGTCCCATTGTGATCAAAATTGACAGTATGACACCCATATAATACTAATTTGTCTTGGAGGCCAACTTGTGGATATACAGGTCGTACTACCCAGGTAGCACACATGGTCTAGAAAACGTTTTTTTTAGGGATAAATGGGATAAAACGGATTCTAAACCAATTTTGACGTTTTAAAAACGACACAGAAAATCCGTATTATATACGTTTTTGATAACGTCTAGAAAACGCATTTTTTAAGACCATTTTGGTCTGAAACGTATATTTCATGACGTTTGTTCGATTCTAAACCGATTTCGACGTTTTAAAAACGTCACAGAAAATCCGTATTATATCCGTTTTTGATAACGTCTAGAAAAGGCATTTTTTGAGACCATTTTGGTATGGAACGTATATTTCAAGACGTTTGTTCGATCCTAAACCAATTTCGACGTTTCAAAAACGTCTTGTTCGTGACGTCTAGAAGACGCACTTTATAAGACGTTTTGTCGCCCAGCAGCGGACTGCGCGCCAATTGGCCCATGCATGCATGGGCATGCATGAACCACCGCGAATGGAAATTTGAACTCGGTCCTGCGCACGCCATCTCTCATTGCGATAAAGAAAGTAACGCGCAAAAGGATAAAGGCGTATGGTGTCTACATTGCATCAGCAATAATGAAGACTTCAAAGTTCGTTAACCAGTAAACTTTACGTAATTTACTGTAATTTACTCGTAGCGATAACCGTCTAACATCCGCACGAAGGGCTTAGCGCTGACTGTATCCATCCGCGCGGCCGTGGCTTCTGCAATGTCAGTTAAACTCGCCGATTTCGCATGGGCGGTCAAGCTCACCGGTCATGCACTCTTTTGCTATATTTCGTGCTGGTGTCGTGGTTCGTGGAGGCTATAAACGCAGCTGTGAAGAAACAATACTTCGCTGCGTGTTAAACTTGTGGACCCGAATGCAAGTATGTCTGTGTGGAGCGACTGTTACTCTGACTGACGGTTAGAGTCCCGTAAGATTCTCTGCGGAAAACTTCACTCATCAGCCTGCGCGCGGGACGCTCTCGCAACTTCCTTTCTTCTATGCTCGAGGGATGGGCGTGGTTGCTTTGATGTGCCATTAGTTTTTTGTGGATTTGCGGATACTGTAAACCACTTGCTTCTGTCATTTTGAAGGTAAGTTCATTTTTACTGTATTTGCGCTCGGTATTTGAGAACTATGGCAAATGAAAAGCGTGTTTCATTGCATCGCGGGCTGCATGTGCGACATGTTTCAGCAGTACGTTACTGCCGAATTTATTCAGCATACATGATAAAGCTGTCTAAACGTAAATGCACGTCATGTTTCTGTTCATGCTCGAACGAACAGGAGCGAAAACCATATTTGTATTTGTTAACCTAATTTCAGTAAAATGACTGTCTTTTCTTGGCCGCTTGATGAGGTAGTTTCAAGATGCACATTAGCTTAAGCTACGTATGCCGTGTAAGAAGCAGTTTTAGAATAGGGTACGCAAAGATAGCGTTCGTTGGGCGCCTTTGCTATTTCTGCCACTTAACGGGAGTACGCAAGAGGATGGCGTACGACGCATGTGGAGTAGCCAGTTTTACAATGGGATACGCAGATGGCGTTTGTTGCGTACGTAGCGTATAATGCATGCGCAATGGTGATGAACGAACGCAAAGCTTCGCGCACCCAATTTTAAAACTGCATTGTTGGAAGTTACGGCATGTGTCATCTGTTTTATTGTGTCACTGAAGTTTGTGGATGAGAGAATCTTTGCAGCGACAGCGTACTGGTTCATGGTTTCTTCCACAGTGCTAGCTGCATGTAACGAGAGGCTAGTCACGCTTTTCCGTTAGTTGCGAATTTCTGAGGGCATGAGAGTCAAAGACGCGTTTCACGGGGAGGAGTTCGGCATTTTTTCTCAGTGCTGCCTTGACTATCTCGATGCGCTTTCGGAATTGTGATTTATGTTTCCCCTACTCTGTTAATCTCCTCCTTTCTCAGTAAAGCCTGCAGCTCTTAGCAGAACCAAGAGGTTCTCTTGCGCGTCTTTTGTGCCCGGTTAAATATAGCAGGCTTGCTCTCTGTCGTCGTACGGTGTTATCGAGTTTTCATCTTTTCACACTGTCCTATTTTAGGTATAATAGCAAATAATGAAATGATCTTTTCTCCTATTTATTGCAGATGGTACTTGCCCTACATGTTTAGAAACAAAGGCTACACCAACTAAATTATTACTTTCTTCTTTTTTATGGGCTGACTGGCAGGTTTTAGCGAGAAAAAATATGGATGTCAAGAGATTGACATTTTCCTCTTTTCCTTGGAAACTTTCAAAAACAAAAGGTCACAGTTTGTAAAGCAGTTAACTTTTTTGAGCGTCTTTGTTTGTCGGCATCTTCGAGAAACCGCACTAGGGATATTGTGCTAAAATATATTTGACGTGGAACGCTGCCCCATGCTGCTAATGGCACAACAACTTTCGTGTGCATGCTATTTGTAGTGTTCTTTGCAGACTTCCGGATGTGCCTAGTGATTGCCATCAAGTACCTGCTATGAAACAATGTGCTCAGACTGACTTGCCACACATTGTGATATTTTGACACTGAGCAATGTGATGTACTAAGTGCAATACCCTGATCTGCCTCTGACAATCCTGAGTTTACAGCTGTGTGCTTATTGAGTAAAAAATGGGGAAGAGTCCCAATTTCTTTAGCTGATGTGTCTTATCGTAATATTAATTTGTTCTTTTAGCCTGACATTTTCTAATACTGGGCATCATAAAAGAAACATGTTTTTTTATCAGGCTGGTATTTTCATATTGCTAATTTTTATTTATTAATTTAAGTAAGTGGTTCATTCATTGTAATTTTTGAGGTCGTTTCGATTAGTTTTCTGTTCATACATTTTGTTTTCGCGCTACAGTTGGTTTAGTTGTACTTTTTGTTATATGTCGCTGTAATTTGCAGTGTTCATATTTTCTGCTAGCCATGGTTAAAACTGTGTGCTCTCTAGGGATGTCAGACCATAATTTCTGTGATAAGTTTTGTACGCTGCATTTCGAAGCCTGAAACCGTTACTTCCTTAGTGGGCGCCGTTTGAAACACGTATGCTGCATCCACAAATATTGTTAGCTAACGTCTAAAACGGCGCCTTTTGTTCCCAACGTCTGTCTTACTTCTATAATGATGCCAGAGCTTTTTACAACATTTTTTTTCAGTGAGAAATGTTCCAACAGAGGCATGTTGTAAGAACGTTCCTAAAAGTTTCATTTTGTGAGCAATGCACATCACCAACAGTAATTTTGCAAGCAATTTACGTTCTTTTTTCATTACGCATTCTTGGCTAGGTGGGCCAAATATTATTTTGCAGTTTTGTTTTGTTATTAGTGATTTCAACACATTGGAGTCGATTTCCACTAACTGTGGTCTTAAGTAGCGCTACTGAACGATTGTTTTGAAACGAGACACACACCAGGTGCTTGATGCATGCCTCCTTTCCTGCTTAGAATGCTGTGTTGGAGCAAGATAGCGAGTTGGGCCTGTTGGTTTACGTTCATGTTTGGAAAATTAGGTTGAAGCACACTGAAAAAAAAACGTGGACAGTAGAAGTGGACAGGAGCAGTGTTGGTGGTAACGCGTTACAAGTAACGGCGTTACCGGTAACGCGTTACTCTTTTCGGTAACTTAGTAACGTACTCGTTACTATTTGGGAACTGTAACGGGTAACGTACTTACGTTAACATTTTTCGGTAACGTGAGGTGTCACGTTACTCGTTACTTTTTTTTTAATTATCCCGGAAGTTTTACACAAAATTCCCTCGTCTCATATGCGCCATTATTGCAGAGCTAGCCCCGACGTTCTATTGTCGCATCGGCGTACTCACGCCGGCCCGCCAGGCGTTAAGAATAGACTATTGGGAGAGTTGGTAATTCATGATGAATGAAAATAGCGCGAAAAAACGAAGGACAAGACGAAGAAGGCTACAGCACATGCGCTTGTGCTGTAGCCTTCTTCGTCTCGTCCTACATTTTTTTCGCGCTATTTTCATTCATCAGGCGTTAGGAGTACCATCCAATGCGTCCTTCTCGTGCAGATTTATTGTAGGTGCGGACGTATTCATTAAGAATAGAGACAATCTGTCCGATGACAGCTTTAAAATGCAGCTGTTTCTTTATTTCTACAAGAAGCTGTAGTTATTAGAAAATTATCCTTGCAATAATCTAGCAATGGTTATCAACATTGTTTTCAAAATGAAATTTGCTTCTTTCTACCGGCAACTGCGGGTACACGTTTCTATAGTTACTCAATTTTTCAGCGAATGAGGCTGGCCTTGAACACCTTCACATAAACGCTCGCAATTTATGAGGCAAGTATACATATTTTAAAGGGAAAAATGCATGTGTGCAAATCTTTTTTCCCCAAAACTAAGCCGTTTAAGCATTTCTTTATGACTATTTGGTCATTTGTCTTGTCGGTAGAAGCGCACCTTCAGAATTACTGTAAATTTGTTGAGAGTTGTGGTGCTTTCTTTAAGGAGAACGTTGCTGATAAAATCTAATTTTGTGTTTAACCTCACACTGAGGCAATGGATTTACCATGTGCCATAGAGTTAGCAGCCATCACGTGTCACTGTACAGGCGACTTTAGGTCACTCCACTATATTGCCAAACACTGGCGTTGCCGGGGGGGGAGGGGGGGTCCTCCTTCCTCCCCCCAAAATCTTTCAATTTTCCATGTATATATGTACAGACACACATACAAACGCGCGCGCAACCATGCATAAAGTCAAACGCGCCGGCCACACCCCCAAAAAAAATTTCTGGCTACTCTACTGTTGCCATGGTACGACACATTTGTGCAACCTATTCTCGTTAAATATGTACTTCGCGCAACAATTCTCGTTTCTGATAGAAGTTATCTGTGAATTATAAATATCAGCTTTGTAAAACTGTTGTTTGGGGTTCCTACAGTGGAAATGCGGTGAATAAAATTTCTGACCATAGAGACCATAGAGTAACGGCAGAAGTAACGTCCGTTACTTTTTTAGGGTAACTGTAACGGTAACGCGTTACCTTTTTTAAGAGGTAACGTAGGACGGTAACGCGTTCCTTTTTTGTTAGAGTGACGAGTAACGTATTTAGTTACTTTTTTTCGGTAACACCTACAACACTGGACAGGAGTAAGCGCTGTCCTGTCCACTTCTACTGTCCACGTCTTTTTGTTGTGTTGCTGTGTTGGCTATGGCTCGGTGTAGTGTCTTCTAACTCATTCACCTATCGGATTGGTAGGGCAGATTCATCAATGTGCGATAACTGCAACTGCATAGAGACTATCGATCATAGTTTGTGCCGCTGTATGCTATTTCAAACAGATCGCCGGACTCTCCAGTGTGCCTTCAGGAGACTTGACGGTCGGCCTTTTCCCGAAGGAAAGATCTTGGGAGTCTGTCTTCATAGCACATCAGCCGAGAAAACGACACGAGCCCTCCTGCAGTACTTCAAGGCACCAAATTGAGTGACCACCTGCGATACACTCCTCTGTGTGTGTGTTGTGAAATGTGTCTCTTTCTCTCTATTTTTACTCCCTCAATCTCCTCCCATGTGTAGGGTAGCAAATTGGACGCTAGTTAACCTCCCTGCCTATCCTCTGTTTCTTCTCTCTCTCTCTCTCTCTCCTTCCTACAAGAAAAAAGTTCAGCGGAAGATGAAGCGTTGAGGAAACGTTTCATCGTGAATGCTTATCTTCGTCAGGGCCCTGACGGCAGGGGCGTAGCCAAGGGCGGGGGGGGGGGGTCAACCCCCCCGAAAAAATTTTCAATTTTGCTCGCATTTATATGCACGCACACATACAAACGCACGCACGAACATACATAAAGTATGGTTGAACCCCCCTCCCCCGAACAAAATTTCTGGCTACGCCCCTGCCTGACGGAAACTAATCCCCTTGTCGAGTCGTTGGCTTCAGCGACATTCCCTTTTCGACAATTTCTCTTCACTTCATCTTTGCGTTTGATTAAGTAAAGCTAATGAGTCTACGCCTACATATTGCAGAATGGCTGTGCCAGATCCTTAATTTTGTCATATTGCACCGTTAGTTGTTTGACAACAATTTTGCGAATGATGAATCGTGCAAGAAAAAGTGTTCGTGAAGGTTGGATACTATATAGCTGCATTTTAATTACCGCGATATTTTGCATTCTTTTGCCGCTTCTGAATATTATTATATAGTCGCATGCTATATCTCATTTCGTGGTTTTTACGTTTTTATGCTGTACAGGAATCGTTGCTGTTTTACATAATAAATTATGACATGACCACTTTTGTCTGTGAATCTACTGAGCTCTCACTCTGTAATAGTAATTACAGAATAAAGTAACTGTAATTACTATAACAGAGGGGGCTTCCTAAAAACGTGCACTATTATAATTGCATGCGCAAAAACGAAACAGCTAAAAGAAAAGAGATCCTGCATGGCGTCTCAAAAACGTTTAGGAAACGTCTTTTCAAAGACGATGCAATGGGATATTTTTATTTTTAAAATGGGATTTTTTTGCGACGTTTTGAAACGTTTTCTAGATCGTCTTAAAAACATTTAGAAAACGTCTTTTTAAAGACGATGGAATGGAATATTTTATCTGTTTTAAAAATGGGATTTTTTGCGACGTTTTCTAGAACGTCTTAAAAACGTTTTTTAGATCGTCTTAAAAACGTTTTCTAGATGGTCTTAAAAATGGATTCTAGCCGGACATTAGACGAGATATAAAACGTTTTCTAGACCTCTAGCTTCTATTCCGTGACGTTTTCTAAACGTTTTTATCGTCTCGGATAAACGTTTATAAAACGTCAATTATCCGTTTTGTGCTACCTGGGTAGACAAGAAAGACGAGATACATTGTTCAATGGCAGCTGACTGACAGCATGTGGGCCCCCACACTTTCAAGCACCCTCAAGACGTGGCATGAAACTCTTGCTTAACTCTTCTCGCTCATCTTCTACCAAGATGCAGTCAACTACAGTGCGCACTATGGGCTCACTTTCTTGAGGTAAATTTTTGCGACGTACAGGTGGTGGTAGAAACATTTATTGCCAGTGTGTGAACGTAGGGGCCAAGCCCCCTACATGGCACGTGGGTGCTCCCTCAATGTGAGGGGGCACCCTTACAAAGCGAAGGAAAGTCCCTGAAGCGCAATCCTCTTCATGGCGCAGGAGATGATCCGGCGCTGATTGAAAGCAGAAGTGCTGGTCATGATGGACTCCCAGTAAGACACCGCCACAGCCGGTGATGGGGGATGAGGGAAGGTGGGGCATGTGAGGAGGATGTGTAGGAAATCTCCTGGTTTGCCGCAAAGTTTGCATGAAGAGAAGAATTGGTCTGGGTATCGGGCGTTTAGTAATATGGGGTATGGAGCAGTTTGAGTTTGTAGGCGTCGCCAATGTGCGGCCTGTGCTATGGTTAGGGATGGGGCTGGGGGGGGTGTATACTCTTCGTTGGTCCCGATAGTACGAGAGAATATCTCGAAAGGAGAGCAGGCGAGCCCGACACTTAGAAACACCACGTGGTTCTCTTGTTTGCAGTTCATCCGCCTTGGGACAGTCTGCCTGTCAACATTTTATGCCTTACAAACTCATAAATGGCATTTTGTGTTGCTGCCATGTTTTCCACTGCTTTCTCTCAGTAGTGAGAACTATCTGCACCCATTCTGTCTGCACCACAACGGAGATGCCTCAACTTCAGCAGAGCCTATGTTAACCCCCACTGGCTTCCAACTATCCCAGCACTATGGACTGCTGGGCCTCATAACATAAGCTTGCTCGATGGCACACATTGACCATATACTTTTGCCCCACAATGCAACTGTGCCGTTCTCAGTGGTCAGCCTTGGGAAGCAGTATAGATCTACGAACACTGTGATGTGCTGTCGGCTGCGAGAAAATAACTCATTTGTAGCAGCAGAGTTTTGCAGAACGGTGGAAGGGTTATGCATATGAAAAAAATTCGGCAGATCCCACGTACTGTGGGAGTCGGTCTTATGCGAAGCATGCGGCGGGAAGGTGACTGTGGCGTAAATTTTTTTTACTGAGCGACAAGTTACAAAATGACGCTAAAGATCTGTATAAATTTCATACGCACATATATATGTTCAAGAGCCGCATATGTGTTATATAACCAGTTTACGGTTCGGTAGCACTTCCAACGGCAACGTGGGTATTACCAACACCAGAAGCGGTAAGCTGATATGTAGTGCTTATACTTGTCCCTTATGATGGATAACGCACGCACGTTTCATGAACCCGTGTGCATGTGTGGAAAAATTTCTTGACAGTTCTTGAACAAGGTCATCATCTCCGTGATCAGTGAGCACCAGCAGCTGGTCATGACTTGTTATAGGATCCGGTCGTGACCGCGGTGACGAGGGGTCCATGTGTACTGAAGTATGAGGTATAGTACAGCTGTTGGAATTCATGGATGCCTCGGTCATTTGTCGCCAAATTGTCTGTCGATAGAGCCGGCGACATCTCGGAACCCGAAGTCACCATTCGCGTAGGTTAGGTATAGGCCGTCGAGGCTGGTAGGCCAGGATAGTGCTACGTAGACCAACATCAGTGGATGGCGCTTGTCGTATTCGTAGACTACCTGGGCGTATGTGGCCTACGTGGCCTAGTCTACGAAGCGGCTGTCAATCAATCTGGCATCATCCTCGGTTAGCATGAGGCCATCGCCCAGCCTCGTAAGAAATCAAGAGGATACTGCGTCGTTCTGGTGGACTAAGTGCAGTTTACGTTGCGGTGATGTGGATATCATACGTAATTTTCATTCATGTATACCTCCGGGGTCGAGCAATGCTTCAATATAGCTTGCGGAATCATAGGAATACAAATGTAATGTTTATTAGACTGCTACAAAAGCGGAGCCAACACTGGAGCCACAGACGTTAATCTGATATGATGCCTGTATCGTATAGAGTGCACATCGTAGGAGTATCGCGTATTGTTTATTGCTTTTCTGTGAAATTAGATAGCAAGCACCACAACCACAATTGATGTTGCATCGATATTACGCCTGCGTAGGCTGTTTTTCCAAACCAGTTTATAGACTTGGCGTGGCTCTGTGGTAGAATACCTGATTGCCACGCAGAATGCTTGGGTTCGATTCCTGCTGGGATCCTAATTTTCATTCTTTCCATTCGTCCGGCCAACGCTGCCGATGTTGGTTTTTCCTAACGCTCTCGCATTTAAGCTACTAATGTCTGTTCTCGCCGTTCCTGGGTAGATATGAACTGTCAATCACCTGTGGCGCATACCCTTAAACCGCGGCCCATGGTAAACGGGTATGTGCCACACGTGTCCAGAGGAAAGGGTTTGACGACGTACGCGACAGGATTTTCAGGTTATGAATGTAATGACCCGACAGTCATATTCGTCAAATCCTCTTACCCTCCCATGCAAATTTTGGTCTACACCAAGTTAAGGAGGCGATCATAAGAGCGCCCAGACGTAGGCGGCTAGATAGATAGATAGATAGATAGATAGATAGATAGATAGATAGATACGTAGATAGAAACGCTCAGAGTGCCAAAGTTCGCTAAGAAATGCTTCGCATTTAATAGCCATCCACTCTCATTTGTTGCACAAAACTGCGATGAAATCCGTATAGATTTCTCATAAAGGACAGCTTTTAAGTTGCAAAAAATTTACATAGTACACAGTCGGAACCCGAGAGCGGCGCGTTTTCGGGGCGGTCGCTCCACCATTTAGCTAGCCATTATGCTAGTAATCAAACTGCAAGGGCGACATCAATATGAAGTGCATGGGCACTGAATGAAGATGACAAATGATTTCTGTGGAAAGCACAGTAAATATGAGTAGTTTGTAACCAACTGCAAGTAATGTTTTTTTTTTTCTTTCAACTTTGATTTTTATAAGTATATATCAAAGCGGAATCATGTGCTGAAAGCTGGAGCATGTTTCCACGAAGCTCATTTGCCACATTCAGTATCCGTGTGCTTTGACATTTCAACTTATTGGCTCTTGCACTGCCCATTGCTAGCCTCCTGGTTATATCAGCTGTAAAGTAACAGCACCGGAAAGGTGTTGAATCCAGGCTTGAGTCCAGGAGCAGAACAAATTTCTTGTCTTGTTTTCCGAGAAGCCAGTACGAATTCCGAAGTAGCTTTGTGCTAAAATAGGTGGATGGTCATTTTTGTATTTCCAGATTACTTGCTCTCTACACAAGTGATATGGGCGAACCCAAGTGTGATGCCTTTAATCTTGTCCGGATGAGCTAGGCTTGGAGCGTGTAGCCAAATGTGATCATAGGAGCTCCAAGTGAATGCTCTAAATGTTCATTGTTACAGCTCTCCAAGAACCAGGAAGAAGCTAAGGCACACAAACAATGCGACACAGCACTGTGTGCCTTGGCTTCTTTCCTCGCACTGTAACACAATGAAGCAGTACCAACTAGCCCAGTTCACTGCCCTCTAAAATGTGTCTAGCTACTTGTGAAGACGTTCAGATTATCTGCTTGGCACATTAAGTAGCAATAGAACAGAGGGCCGCCGAAATAGCAAATCCATAACTACAAGGCCTGCACGTGCACATCTTAGCATGCAGAGATAGTGTCCTGCATAGATGGTCACTTGCTGGATGAATGTGCAATAAATCCGATATTTTGGGCAATGAAGTTGTGATGACATATGCAATTTCTACGTTTATTTGCTGCATTACAGAAATGTTCTCGATTTTTTCGAGTAGTGATTAGCATTTATGAAAGAAAGTTAATGCAAATTCTTGCTATATGTATTACTTTCAATTGAAAGGCCCTGCGTCACAATCTTAATCATAGAAAAGTTATATACAGCGAGCAGAGTCAACATGCGGCACACAACTCCTCTCGTGCAGTGTATTGCCTCTCAGAAACCATGGTGTCAACATGGTAGAGTGTACTAGAATATTTTGAGTGGCGCAACCGAAGGCGGCGCCCCTTGCAAACCGGTGTCCACTCTTTTGAAGAAAGTAGCGGCGGCGCTGGCGGCGCATAATCTTGAACACGGCCGGGGACGCGACACGCGCAAATGAAGGAACGCGCGCGTCTCCCGTCTTCCCCGGCCGCGCCGAGGAAAGTTGGCATGTTCTGAATCGCTTGCGTTCGCGTCTGCGAGTTGCGCCGCGCATCAGTGACCTAAATGCAATAATAAAAAAAAATTGGCCGCGTATCTGCGTGCTTCGCTGCAAATGTCGTCTAAAGACGATAGAAGAAGCGCTGCGTGAGATATGGACGCCATCTGGCAATACGTCGGGAAACACGAGTGCTGTGTTGCGGGCTGGTAGTCCCGGCGCAGCGGCAGGCGAAGACCAGCGGTGACCAACGCGACCGGTGGGGACGCCGGCCAGCCCGAACACGCTGTTTGGCGCGATGCGCCGAAGGAGAAGCAACGTCCGCACTCAACGAGTACTCTCCACAAACTCTCTTACTTACACGTCGCCTGGGTAAAACAGGAATGCCAGAGCGGCGCCCCCTGTCATTCGTACAATGCAATACTGATCCGAAACCGAAACACAACATGAGCTTGTGCAGAGGGCACGGAGGAAGACAAGTTTCAGCGCAGTCGCATTTTCAGCGCACCTTAAGAAGCTAGGGTTGTAACATTGTAGGGCGAGTAGGGCCAGAAGGACCGTCACGACGAAAACCTGCCTCCTCAGTCGTATTCGCCTGGAACGTTGGTGTGGCTTCGCGTTCCCTCCTCCGCTCCTGGCCTTTCCACAAAGCTACTGCCTAAGTACGAAGGCCCCTACCGCGTCCTACGTCAAGCATCCCCAGTTAACTATATGATTGAGCCTGTTCAATCATCTACGGACCGCCGTCGTCGCGGCCGCGAGACTGTTCACGTCGATCGAATGAAGCCGCATTATGACCCACCAGTTGTACCTGTTCCTTAGGTCGCCAGGATGGCTCCTTTTCCGCGGGGGAGTGATTTGTAACATGGTAGGGCGCAGACAAGAACGCCTGCGAAAGAAGAAGACGAAGACGGTTGTTGTTGGCGCTCGCGCTTGCTCGGCTTGGACCGCTGATCGCTTCAGCTGTGGCAATCTTTTAATAAACGCGTTACTGTCTCAACGTTAAACGCATACCATCAAGGTCTTTAAAATTGCTTATCTACGTATTTTCTGTTAAAGGAACTTACCTAATACTTACCTAGTGATGTTGCGCCTCAGATATGCGTAATGTTTGCTTTTTGATCAACAATGCACACAAGTATGAACCTAGTCAGCCGTTCACGATGGCTGGCCCTTGGGCAAGTGGTTCGACTTTGGCCGAGTGGCTGAATCGAGGGACGTGCCGACAAACAGAAAGACAGACAGAAGGACAGACAGAAAGACAGACCAAAATTTCTGCGTTTAAGTTCCCCAAGAAAGACTATCGTCTTTAAAAGAACAGCGTTTAAATCACTCCCACGCGCCCGGGTGCAATACTGTGCACGCCCGCATGAACCAAGGCCACAAGATATCGCTTTTAAAGACGATAGTCTTTCTTGGGGAACTTAAACGCAGAAATTTTGGTCTGTCTTTCTGTCTTTCTGTTTGTCGGCACGTCCCTCGATTCAGCCACTCGGCCAAAGTTGAACCACTTGCCCAAGGGCCAGCCGTCTTGAACTGGTACGGCTGTTCATACTTGTGAACGTTGTCGATCAAAAAGTAAATATCATGCATATCTGAGGTGCAACATCACTAGGTAAGTGTTAAGTGGCGTGTTCCTTTAATAGAAAATGCATACATACGTAATTTTAAGGACCCTAGTTTCTTAAGCTGCGCTGAAAATGCTTAAGAATGGAAGCTTGAGCGAGTTGGTATGCGTTCATCTTTGTTGAAACAGCGCTCACTAGACGACGACGAAGTAAAAGAAGGCACAGGACAGGCAGCGCCTGTCCTGTGCCTTCTTTTACTTCGTCGTCGTCTAGTGAGCGCTGTTTCAACAAAGCTGAAAATGCGACTGCGCTGAAATTTGCCTTCCTCCGTGCCCTTCGCACGAGCTCATTGTTGTGTTTCGGTTTCGGTTCTGTATTGCACTGTACGAATGCCATGGGTTGGTGTTGAAAAACTTTAGTTTTGAGAAGGCCAAGAAGGTGAAAAAAAAATATTTAAAAAATGAAAAAGCAGCGTTGTGGGCGGCCTTCAGGCTGCCGGTTGTGGGCGCCGCTCTGGCGTTCCTGTTTTACCCAGGCGACGTGTAAATAAAAGAGTGTGTGGAGAGTACTCGTTGAGTGCGGACGTTTCTCTGCTTCAGCGCTTCGCGCCAAACCGCGTTTTCGGGCTGACTGGCGTCCCCGCCGGTCGCGTTGGTCACCGGCGGTCTTCGCCTGCTGCTGCGCCGGGACTACCAGCACGCAACACAGCACTCATGTTTCCCGACGTATTGCCAGATGGCGTCCATATCTCACACAGCGCCTCTTCTATCGTCTTTACACGACATTTGCAGCGAAGCACGCAGATACGCGGCCAATTTTTTAAAGCTCCAATTTTGTGTGTCTCGATGGGCGGAGAAAGCGCGCATCAAGGTACCCTACTCCAAATGATAACGACAACCTGTGTGGTAAAGAAACTTGTGCCGACTTGACAAGCCCCTTGGTGCCGATTGCGCTGTGTGTGAATATCACTTTGAGTCTCACTTCATCGAGAGAGACTACGTGCATGTAATTAAAAAAATCACAGCATATCCACGGGGTGAATGATGATGAGTGGGGCGAAGCTACGGAGGGAATCATCTGTAAACCGTGAAACTCTTCCGTGAAATGCGCCCAGTACATAATATAAAGAGTGTGAAACATCGTGTATATATTAAACATCAAACTTTTATTGTACTGTTGGTTTACGTGGTCCCTTCATTATCACTTGTGATCGGTGAAATGCAAGGAAGAAGTCCGCTCCCGAGCGAAAGAGCGACCGCATTCCCCGCTCGCCCTGTGCGAATGAAAGGCAAGGCTAGAGGGAAGACAGGACGCGCGTTCCACGACGCGAGGTCGGTAGCATGCCCAACGAAAGCCAACGGAACGCGATCGTGCAAGTGCTCCGGCTTCGCATCGCCTCATGGTTCCATTTAGCGTCCCAAAACCAAACATATTGCTCAAGGTGTGCCTTGCGTTTTTCGTAGAAATAATTTCTTTATCATGTACATTAAGACGAAAAGTTGAAAGCTCACTAGAGTGTATCGCCCGCAAAGTATGTCTTTTAGTGTGATTTAACTCTCGTACGGCAGGGTCCTCGCGCCGTTGCCGGTCCACCTCGCCCGTTGACGATCGGGCGAGGTGGCTACATGCAACTACTACTACTACACTTTAAGAAAAACATCTGGCGTTCTTTCGTTCTGCTTTTACAAAACATCTGGCGTCTTTCGTTGGTTTATTTCATCAATCAACGGCGTTTTGACCAAAATTTTTATTGTTTAATCACGCACAGGAGAAATCTCACCAGGCACTACCTTGGAGGTAAACAATGGCTGCTAATGGCAATGAGAGACAGAAGAAGTCGGCTTTTAGCTAACACTTACACTTCTACTTCTACTAACGTTTCCTACTGGAACATGCCAATGGCTGCTAATGGGGAATGAGAGACAGAAGAATTCGGCTTTTAGTTAACGCGCACGCTGCGAATTTTTTATTGTTCAACAACGCACAGGAGAAATCTCCCACCGGCACCACCTTGGAGGTCAAAGCGTAAGACTTGTTACTCACTACTACGACCACGACGACTACCGAGGGACCAACGGGTGCCGCCTTAAGGAGCTTCGCCCCTAAAAAATTACACCATCTCCCGCTAAAGGGCACCATGAGGCGATGCGAAGCCGGAGCACTTGCACGATCGCGTTCCGTTGGCGTTCGTTGGGCATGCTACCGACCTCGCGTCGTGGAACGCGAAGAGGGACGCTACGCGCGTCGTATCTTCCATCTAGCCTGGCCGTTAATTCTCACAGGGCGAGCGGGGAACGCGGTCGACAGGAGGGCGAGAGGGGGGCAGCGTAAGAGAGGAGAGAGAAGGGGAGGGGACGCGCATGCGCTCGAGCTCATCGCGGCGTTGTGCAGGAGAGAATTTCGGCATGTCTAGCCCGCGTTTCAGAATGGAAAGGGAGAGGGGAGAGGGAGAAGGGAGAGGGTACGTGGAGAGGGAAAGTGGTGAGGGGAAGGGGAGAGGGTGAGTGGAGAGGGGAAAGGGGAGAGGGGTAGATGACAGGGGGAGTGGTGAGGGGGAGTGGAGAGGAGGTGTGTGGAGAGGGTATGCGCATGCGCAGTAAGGGTGGTCACGCCGCACACCACCACCGGACTGAGCTCGACCTTAAGATACTTCGCATCTAACAACGGAGCGGAAGTTCGAGTGCCGAGAGAAAAGCCACCTATTCGACCTGAAGCGGTGCCGATAATTTTACCGAATGCACCGTCACATCTCTCCAAGGAAACACCGGCGCCGCGGCCTCGGACAAAACAGCGTCAGGTTGCGTCTCACGATCACAGTGAAAGGAAACGACGTCGCATCGAGCAGGGCAATGCATCGTTGCCCGACGAATGTTGAACAGTCGCTACTGCGAACGAAGGCGATGAAGCGTAAAGTGAAACGGCGGGTGCTCGCGTAGGCTTAGCTTCTGAGCAAGCCGCCTCCGTTGACGAGCTGCACAATTTCGCCGTTCCATTCACGTCGTGGATAGTGCTTGAATTCCCTGAGCTTAACTGTGTATACGTTGCGTGCAAGTTGAAGCAATGCTTAGAGCAAATTTCAAGAAACGGCAGGTTCATAACAGCGTTTTCTAGAACTACATTATTGTCGCGCTTCACCACAGCACGAAAAGTACAATCACTCTGTGCGTCATAAAAAAACAATAAAAAAAATATGCCGTGTATCTGTGTACGAACGGTACGAACACAACCGATGAGCGAAGCTCCTTAGAAATGGAACACAAACGACCATGTACGTTTTGAAACTGTTTATCTCCGCCGCGCGCCTTGTTTCTTGTGCAACGCGCGCCGAACACCGCGCGCGCCTTTTTTTTTTTTTTTTTCGTCGCGCTTAGCGTTTTATTGTCTTTTTGAGCCGGCGCCGCATCTATGTTGCAGAGAAACTCGAGTCTGCCAGGGGCTCGCACGGCGCATATTAGTTGTAGCCGGCACGTTAATGTAGTTCAGTTGCAATGGAGCGCTCTTTTTGTTCTATCTCGCCGCCTCTGAAACGCACCGCCAAGCAGCCGCCTGCGATGCCGGGGACGCTTTCAAGAGTAGTAGTCGACTGCAGCGCCGCCGCTATTTTCTACACAAAATGGGCCGCTCCACGGGATTCGTTTGCGACGAGCGTCTCTTTTCTCACAGACTCCATCCGGGTAACTTGAGATCTGGAGACTTTTCGTCCGCTTGCTCCTTGAAAATCCCTCTACGTCTGGGTACTACCTAGGCAACTGTGTATCCCTAAGAGACCCAGCCACTCAGCTGCTCGTTGATGGCGCGTGTTAAACTTGTCTACGAATACGAAGTTTGTGCGCGCGCGGATGGTGATCTGCGGCCGAGGTGTGTTTACTTTCCGTCCGTTCCAGTTTTTACACCCATCGAACGCTTCGAGATAGTCCGGGACGCGTGTTCACAGTGAATGCGCTGCGGGCTCAGCGATACTGTCTCCCCGAGTGACAATCCACGTATGCTGGCGAAGTGAGAGTCAAGTGCGCTCCGTGAGCGACACCCTGGACGTTACTTTAGCAACTGTTAATCGTTACGTCTGGGCGTAACGCTAGACAGCGCCTTTACATCGCGTTTGAGCTATATGGGTATTAAATTTATGAACAGCGATGGCCGCCTTCTTCAGCTTGAGTAAAAGACCCAATCATGATCAAGAAATTCGATGTGGATCAGGCCCGATTGTGATCGAAAGGGGTTGTGTGACACTGGTATTATGTTTTTCACCGCTTGTCTGAAAAGGCTGAGTGAGGAAATCGGTGTCATATTCTCAAAATGCTGCCTAATGCATCCAGCAAAGCTGCTATTGCCGTGGCAGTGAAATCATGCCAGCTAGACATGTATTCAAATGTGCATGGTCATTCTTTTAGAACTGACCTGTTTCATCGGGCTGTAGTTTTCCTGCAAATTATTCGATTTTAATGCAGCTTACGATCAAAGATTCAGGAAGGATGAAAATTTACTGGCTCGTCCCATTTTTTTATGCGCAATGCAAAAAAAAGAATAAATAAGAAATAAGGAAAAGTGCGAAAAAACTCTGAATGTCATGCGGCATGCCACACACGACTCGCAAAGGTTTGTAAAAGTTATAAATCACTTGCCCTGCCGCAGGTGTTGAAATGACCACCCTGCGTGATCACACTTTTTAATGCATTTATTAGCATGCACAAATTTTAATGGACAAGTGGCATCGGTATTGCAAATTATTTGACACCACGATGCTGTCACCACATGCTCTAACTAGGACTTTTATATTTTTCATATTAGTGCAACGTAAAAGTTGCCCATGCAGTCTTGCAGGGAGCACTTAAAACCCAAACGACATTACAGACAAGCACAAGCAAGGTTTGGGGCTTTGCGTAGGCAGAGTTGCTTTGGGGAACGCAACATATAAATCTGCAAGAATTGGGCACACACCCAACAGCCAGTATCAAGCATGCTCTTTATCTTTCCAGTGAGTTCGTAAAAACTTGATTCACAATAGGTAAGCAGATATAAATACATCACAAATGGAGTAGAAGCAGTGGCGCACCGACGGGGGGGGGGGGGTTTAGGGGGTTGTAACCCCCCCCTGAGGCCGACCAACACCCCCCCCCCCCGTAACTGCCCCGCTGTCCTTCTCACCGGTAGTCCAATGTTCATATCCAGAGGTGTCCTGAGGTCGACTTTTCCTGACCGGCTCAGGAAATGTGTTGTATTCACTCATCTACTCCTAAATTGAGGAGTGCTCTATGGCGTGCTCTATGGCTCTGCGTTCCTAAATTTCCAGGGAAGCAGCTTTGCAATAATAATATCTGGGGTTTAACGTCCCAAAACCGCGATATGATTATGAGAGACGCCGTAGTGAAGGGCTCCTGAAATTTTGAACTCCTGAGGTTCTTTAACGTGCTCCTAAATCTAAATACACGGGCCTCAATCATATTTTCGCCTCCATCGAAAATGCAGCTGCCGCGGCCGGGATTCGATCCCGCGACCTTCGGGTCAGCAGTCGAGCGCCATAACTTATCACTAGACCACCGTAGCGGGGCGCAGCTTTCCAAGAAAAAATATGCTTTTACGGGTTGTCAGTATGGCCCCTTTTTTATTTTCTTGCCCCTTTGATTACTACAATAGAGCATATGCCACGGCAAATATAAGAATGGAACACATCGAGGGACGAGCTCTCATTTCACTCCAGCCGCAACCAAAAATATTTCTCAGATACGTCTAAACGACTGTTTTTCGATCGTCAAGAGATCCTACGTCATAATTTTTCTCTCATATAAATTTCATTGAACGAGAATTCAATTCGCCCTTAAAACATAAGACTCTCGGCCGTGTTTGGATGTTCCCGTAGCCTGAAAATAAAACTCTGCACAAACACCTACACAAGTCGATATCTTCGGTTTTCTTCAGACCCCCCCAAAAAGCGGAATATATCAGTCTTAGACATCAATACGAAGAGCCGGAACATACTGCAGCGCACAACGTGAAAAAACAAAAGAAAAACAGATGATATATTCAAGAAACTCACCAAGAACAGCTACGGAAAGTCATTTATTCAGAAAGCAGTTCACTTCCAAAAACACGATGCAAGCTGATAAATCCAGCAATCCAGCAACCCCCCCCCCCCTTTTCCAATCAACACCACCACAGAAATGCATCAGTCTCTACTATCTGAGTAGTGATCGAAACCATCGCTCCCAATGACCGGCCGCCGAAAGAGAAAATTCAAGACACCAGCTGAACCGAGAACCTGAAAGAAAGGCGGGAACCAATTTTGCAAGAGATCGCAACTCATAGCCGAAGATTCCGAGGACGCGGACCGCCGAATCAATTTTCCTGAAACAACAGTTTTCGCAGTTGAAACCAACTACCGGAAATGAATCCTGACATATGTTAGCGACCCAAACAACGTGAACCGCGCTCAATGCAACCTACCCCTTGTGTACAGCACACAAAAAAAGAAAGAAAAAGAGAGAGAGAGAGGCATCTGCGTACCCACTTCGACGCGTCCGTCTAAAAAGCTCCCTACCCCCTTCACTGTTCAACTCATGCCTTCCGGTCAAGCCCTTGCACTGCTCTGTTCTTTTGCCGACAAGCACCGCCGCCGCCTGAAGCACCCTTCCATGCCCGCCGAACAAGAAAAGAAGCCCTATTCATGTGTTTCCCTTCCTCAAACTCCGAAGAGGGAACCGTATGATTTCGGGACAATGCTCACTCAAATTTTAAAGATAAGAAGGCGTCGGCGGCATCTGATCCATCCGCCAAGCTTCGACGCACGTGTTTTCTATTTTCTTCGGGGCTGCTGGCGAATGGTAACGTCTGTCGCTTAATGGCTGCAACGGAGTTGTCGCGCATTTTTTTTCTGAACCTCGTTGACAGCGGACGAACGAGACGTGTTAGTGCGGCGAGAAGAAAGGCCACCTCGCAAGCGGCTCGTTCATCAAAGCAACCGCGAACCCACGGAGGCTGTTTCTGAGCAAGCCTTGGAGCAACTAGTGTGTGCGTCGCCAGCCATTGTCGCAGCATCGCACGCACACAGTTAAGCATGCCCACGGCCGGTCTGGAGGCGCGCGCCGGCCGTGGCATGCCATGCGGAGTCTGGCCGTCACAAAGATGGGAGGAGCAAGAAGCCGTGGCAGAAGAAGTAAGTGTTTTTAACGACGTCTGCTAAGAAAAAAAGAACCTTGGGAAAGTGCGGAAGGTCTGTTGGGGCGGCACGTTTTCTTTTTCTCAGTAAACGTCTCTCGCCCTCTATTTTTACCACTTCTTTTTTGCATGTACATCGGACGGAAACTACAAAGTTTGTTGTGCACACATGCGTGCACGTTCAGTTTGCATGCTAGAACTTGTTGCTGTGTTTGCTGCGTGAATCTGAAGCCCTCTCTCGAAGCGCCAGTCGAACGAGGCTATGGTCGAACACATCCTCACCTACTACCCAAAAAGGATTTCGTGTTCATATTCAAGCGACGCAGCAACAACACCGGAATGCCCGATTACGTCCATAGAGGAACCGGTAACTCAGCAGATATCGTCGTCTCATGCGTCCATTGACCAGTCAATTTTTTACTAAGGATGGTTCAGCCGCCGAACCTATATGCGCCGGAGTGACCTGGGAATCTACGCTGGAAAGTCAGTAAGTGTGGTTATAATGCAGTTTATCCGTGAGCTGAGAATTGTACTGTACGTGCGCTGCACTGACCTGTACATGCGATTTATAATCAATACTATGTAGTTTATAAGTAATATTTATGGTGCGCTTTGAAATTTATTGTTTGGCGAGACTCCAAGGAAGCGTAGGAAATTATCAGCTGCAGCGTTTTTTAAGAGTTGAAGTTGCCATGCATGCGGGCTTGTTCGTATGACATTTTCTTATTACACTGGTAGTGCAAATACACGGGACACAAGAAACGCACACGAAAACACACACACGGCGCTGGGTGTCTTCATGTGCCTTTCTTGCGTCCTGTTTGTATGCGCTACCTACCATAGTAATAAAGTTTTAACATCATTGCGCGACCGCCAGCCAGCCGACATGTCGGTTCAATTTGTAGTTTATTTTCTACGTGCACTGCTCCACTGAACGGTTTTTTGGCCTTGTCAAGTTATTTCAAGACCTTTCTGTAAAACGCTGAATAATCATCATCATAATTCATGTTATTATTTTTATTATTATTATTATTATTATTATTATTATTATTATTATTATTATTATTATTATTATTATTATTATTATATTATTATTATTATTATTATCTGGTATTTTATTTGTTGTCGCATTACTCCAGCTGAAGCAAGGAAATGTCATATTATGCAATGTGCTTGCACCCCCGCCCCCCGCACTCCTGTAATCTTGTCAGAAGTTCAACCCCCCCCCCCTGAGAGAAATCCTGAGTGCGCTAATGAGTAGAAG
Organism: Rhipicephalus sanguineus; assembly: GCF_013339695.2. Classification (NCBI taxonomy): domain Eukaryota; kingdom Metazoa; phylum Arthropoda; class Arachnida; order Ixodida; family Ixodidae; genus Rhipicephalus; species Rhipicephalus sanguineus. The sequence continues at coordinate 221,343,967 of NC_051178.1, forward strand.
TTTTATCTGTTAGCAGGATACTGCAGGCCTTGAGCCCAGAACAGCGGGGCAAATGAACAGATGTAGTTATATATGATACTTAAGTTCCTGTGTAGTAACGCCCTCATATTTCAAGTATCATGAATTACCAACTCACCCAATCAGCCATTCTGTTAGCTATATGTGGATGTGTGTGCATGTGTGTTGTGTGTGTGTAAATAAGTAATGAACATAGAAAAAAAATAGTTGGTTTAATAAACACATGAAGCACAAGGCTAACGAATACACAATAAGAATAAACAATGATCAATAAAAACATATCATTCACATGCACCAACATCATAAACAAATGTACGACATGGAACCATACAGGTGTATTACAGTTCAAGATTCATAGTTCTCATTCTCTTTGTGGACTGGTGATAGTTTGTCCCAGTCACTTGATCGTTGAAAAAAAAAGTGTTTAAATGTCTTAGTGATCTCATTCATCTGATAGCTACAGGGTATAGATATGTAAAATGCAGCGATCATAGGCTAGTGAGTGCAATCCTTGCCCCCAGTTTGAAGAACACACACAAAAAAAATAACCACTAATGCACAGGCCAACCCAGGTATAGACAGGAAAAAAACAGAATACTTTAGAATTCCCCTAGAAAACAAATACGACACCTTAGAACAAGAATAAACAAAAGACATAGAGGAAACCACAACTAGACCGATTTCTGAATCTGTAGTCAAAGTTGGAGGTAAAGCATCAATGCAAGAAGTAAGCAACATCTCTTGAACCACAAAAGACTGGATAAAGAAACAACCGCAGATAAGTGGGTGGGCATAGATAAATAGAATTTGCTTAGCTATTAAAGCTATCAATAAATATAAGCCCAGTGACATATGGAATTATGATATCGAAGAGCAGTGAAAAAGGTGATGGCATCGAAACAGCTACCAGGCAACTCTATAGGAAAGACCGAAATGCATGCACTGAAAGCTAAGCATGGCAATATTAATGGTAAACTGAATGATGTGGTCAACTGAATGAGTGCATCACTTGTTACACCACTAAAACAAGATAATTTATGAGCTCGTGGCAATTTCTATTCAGGCCACATGGTTTTGAGAACACTGAAGAACTGATAGTTTTTGGTGCAAAGTTAAAAAAAGCTATTTGTACCATTCTTTTCCCTCTTAATAACATACTGCCATGAAACCAAGGCGAGTAAAAGTCCTTGATTACTTTATCAATAAAAAAATCACAGCATATCCACGGAGTGAATGATGATGAGTGGGCGAAGCTGCGGAGGTTCATCGGTAAACCGTGAATCGTCCGTGAATTCTGCCCAGTACATCATCACCGACGTGAGATCGGGCGCGTTTATACTAAAGGTTCGATGAGAGTTATGACTACTTGCAGCTCACTTTAATTTTACATGAACGCTGTGAATTTTCATTGTTTAATCACGCACAGGAGAAATCGCACACACGCACTACCTTGGAGGTCAAAATCCAGTGCCTATGTATACGGGGTGGTAAGTGAACGGTTGTGCAGCGCGAGCGGTCGGTTTTTTCATCAAGACGCTGCCTGCGTCGGCGCCGCTGCGCCGCGAGGCAAGATATGGGGGGGGGGGGGCGTAGGAGGGGAGAAAGAGGGGGAAGCGTAGGAGAGGAGAGGGCGATACATATCACGTACTGTCGCAGCGCATTGCCTTTAGGGAGCCTTCATGCGTGCACGCCCCCTCCGTTTTTAAGACTGGTTATGGGAGAGGGGGAGGGGGAAGTGGAGAGGGTTATGGGAGAGGGCAAGGAAGAGGGGAAGTGGAGATGATGAGTGGAGAGGGAAAGGGGTAGAGGACATGGGGAATGGTGAGGGGGAGTGGAGAGGAGGTGTGTGGAGAGGGTATGCGCATGCGCAGTAAGGGTGGTCACGCCGCACACCACCAACAGCACCACCGGACAGATACTGCCGTTTACTGCCGGCTGCCGGGAGATACGCCGGACAACGGAGACGTGACAAAGTTAGACTAAGAGGAGCTACGCCTCTAAAACTGATTCAGTGTTTCAGATTAGCAAGCCTTTAATGTTGAAGTAAGGCCCGTATTCTGAAATGCTCCTTGCCTCAGCGAGGAGGCCATAACTGCTTCAGGACGCCTTGCCATGTATTCTATAACGCGTCTTACCAAGGTTCCCTCACTGAGGCCTTCCTTGGTGCTCTCTTGAGTTAAGGTAGCACTAGGGCAACCTTCGTGCCTCCTTACCTCGCTCCTTGCACTAAAAGGGTGCTTCTCTGCAGTACTTTGTCAGTGACACTGTGTCCGATCTTTTTTTTTTCTATCGATTCCTTGTACTTCTGCACGAGCTCTGTAATTATATCCTTCCCACTGCCGATCAAAATTGCTTGTCGGGCATGTTTTTTAATGTGCGGTTGAACAGCGGCCAAAATTTTTCATTAAGGTGGTGCAGCACGAAGAGGACAGGGTACACAGAGACGACGAAGATGGAATGCTTACTGCCAACTCATGCTTTGCACCTCAAAGGGTTAAACATTCTTTAGCGAGACCCGTATTACACCTTTGAATGCGTACCACCCTGTGTTTGTGACATCATATACTACGTCCTACCTTCCCGAGCAGGCAGTCAAAAACAAATGGTGATCCTCCTGCACACAAATCGTTATTGCAGTCACCGCTGTCGGGTTCCCAAAAGCTGTCGAAGCTCACTGCAGTGTCAAATGAAAAAGAACCACATGTCCTGCATGGTTTCCTACTTGTCATTCGGGCTGGCTATCACAGGAAAATATTAGCAACTGTCTTAAAACGGGCGAAATTCAGTGAAAACAGCTCTCAATGGCACAAAATAAACTTCATACCAGTAAGCACACATAAAGTGAGAACAGCTAAGATGCAAGCATTTATGACAAATGAACAAGAAAGGAGACATGGTGAGAAAGAAATTTCCACACTCCATTAACATTGGTCCTTGCCTTATTAACTGAAACGTCCTGCTTCCTTGTTTAGAGGGTACAGATATATGTGGCTTTGTTGGTAGGTGGGCAGCTGCAATTTGAAGACTACATTTTTCCATTTGTGTGAATGTAAAAAAAATGCTGAAAGTACACGGTAAACCATTCATGTGTGTCACTTTGTGAACCATTAAAGCAGCATGTGCGGAATCGGCAACAGACAGGCAGGTACACTCTTGCGACAGAGCATCGCAAAAGCAAAGGTCAAGGGATGAAGCAACACAATAGTCAAAGGTCACAGGTTCTCAGTCAGGAAACAAACCAAACAACACAAGTGACATTCCCATTTCTGTTGTTTTGATGTCAAGTACAAGAGCAACACATGAAAAAAAAAATCTAATTGCAGTATAACAAAGGAGCAAGCATTTGCAGCTACAAATGTTGGTTGTGTGCATCTGCTCTAGTCTGCAAATGGCAGTTTTAGGTAGAAGAAAGTGCAGTAGCAATTGAAGGGGTGCATTCGTGGAATGGTGAAAGTTACAGTGCTGGGCTGAACTAAACCAAATGAAGTATCCCATACCTATAGAAGTGTGTCACCCATCTAGAAGTTAAATGTACCATCTAATCTAATGATGGTGCATTTAACTTCACATTTTGCATTAAGCCAGTTATAAAGTCTCATGACCAAAGGAAAACTTGTCCTAAAAAGGTGCACCTTTACCAACCACCAACTGTAGAAACAAAGTTGCAGGTGCATTCACACCACTGATACACCCGTGCGACAACATGAATGAAAGCAGTCATGCTGCTTCTCAAAACATTTCGCTTCTCTTTATCCACTCACCATGTAGACGTATCCTTGTCATTGTATGTCCAAATATTGAACACTAGCAATGTGATGTAACCAGCAGCTGCAATTATTTCTTATTACCACCTGGCGTCTAAGGATCCTGCTCGGCTCTTTTTTTTATAGAAGCATGGACACTTTCATTACTTTGAGTGCACGTGCCCTAGATTTTTGGTATCAACTATATTAAAACTCAATCACATGCGCGGGCAGAATAGCTATTGCAAGTAATACCGGTGACACGCAGGCACTTTTGATCGCAATCAAGGTTGACCCGAACCGGATTTATTGATCGCGATCATCAATCATTGCTGCTGCTCGGTCCAGACTAATCCGGATCGAGTTTGACGCAGACATCAGTCAAATCGCGATCTGGGAGCCAGATATCGATGCGCAGATCGCTGATCGCAATTAAAAGTGACCGTGTAGGTACACCTGATCCGGATCGAGCCCAATCCCGATCGGTCGTGATCGCGACCAATTGCCCGTGTGACACCGGTATAACGATCAGCGAAGTGCTTTCGTTCATGCCAATTTTCAAAAACGCACAATATTCTCAGCTACACTGATAATGGCAAAGAAAACACAAGGACGGACGGTAAGTGACAGCGCGACTATGGTGGCTACAATAGCGCGACAGGGCTACATGGGATCATACACACCCGGCGAGCACGGACGCGCCGTCCGCCGCCAACGTCAACAAAAACCTCGCGCGCCAACCCGCAAACGACGAGCAGCAAAGCTCTCCTAGGGATAAAAAGAGCATGGCACGTGCTCCAAGGTAGTGCCCAGACATAGAGAGATCTTCAAGAAGCAAACGGGGAAAATATCCCCAGATCTAAGTTACCCGGATGGAGTCTGTGAGAAAAGAAACGCTCGGATAAGACGACGACTAGAATGGGGAGGTGTGCTGAGCGCCGCGCGTTTCCCTTGCCAGAGAGGGTCCCTCTGCGCGCCGATGCCGCCAGGGGCGCTGCTGCAGGGGGCGAGGCTACAGCCGCCGCTGTCGCAGATTGCCCGTTGGAAGGCTATTACAAGGAAACGCGGCGTGATTTTTTTTTCTTTTCACCATTTACGCGTTCTTTATTGTACACGAGTCATGCATTAGTGAGCTGTGGTGAAAATGACCTATAAAACGAAGAGAACTGAACGCTGGTGCTTCGTTCCTGGCTGCTACGAAAACTCTGAAACCAAAGAACTGAATTGCGAAGAAATACAATGATAGTGATTAACAAAGTGTATGTTCGCCTTATCCCGGCATAGGGCGCCGTTTTCTTGTTGTTGTTCTTTTTCTCTGGAAACGAAGCTTAAAAAATGAAAAATACTATTAGAAAGGAATGATTTGCGCTTGTGCCTTGGACTTCTAATGTTCGTTGCAAACAACGTGTTAGATATGGAAGCGCGATTACGATGGTCTGTAATTAGATCAGAGACACCAACAGTTAAAACGTACATTTTTAAAGATATACAGTTCGCATCAGAGACAATCATTATATGTTTTCATTTAAAAACCTAGTTTATTCTTTGAAGCACATTGGTCGTGAGTGAACACCCCTCAGATTATATTCGCATTAGCGCTGCTAGAACTACTCAATGTAAAAATATAACATATTGACTCTTCAAGTAAGCTCAGTTCAATCCTTCGCACACAATGCCGTGATATTTTTTTCTCCTAATGCTAAACAAATGCCATTTCTGTATTTAAATTACCAGTACACAATTACCTTGCTTACATGACAATTAGCAATACAACTCATTATGTCAATAAAAAAACCGCGACTTATGCATCGGTAGAGGGTAAGGTTAGGACAACGTCACTAGACCAGGTTGCTAACCTAGTCTAGTAACGTTGGGTTAGGCATCATCTCTCGCTCTTTTCAGTGGTCTTTTTCAATTCGACTTCCCAATCATACACCTAAGGCGCTTAGCCGTGCTCCCTATTGCGTTGCAGAAATTAGCGCTTTCTTTTTCTATCTTCCTCTTATCATCGTATATATACACCTATATTAATTCCAGAAATACTGGCTGTTGTTTTAGCAAGCTCCCGTCAAATGACAGCAGTTATAGTTACAGATTATCTTTCGGTATGTTCAGCACTTCCTATATACGGCAGCCAATTCAACACTCCTGAGCATGTTTCGTTATCTAATACCTGCAAACTTACAAAAAATTTGGTTGCTGAGGGTACTGGGCCACCGCGGATTGTATCTAAATGAAATGGTGGATTCATGAGCCTCAGTATCTCTATGTGGAGCTCTGATTCATAATTTACCAGATACGGCTTATGCGACAGCTTTAAGGTATAGAAATGCTTGTTTGCAAAGCGACACTGGCAAATTATCACTGGATAAATTTAAAAACTTCGTACATGTAAGGTATTGCTGGAATAAACAGCGGTGTGCATCGTGAGAATTAGAATTTTCTTACAGCAGATTATGCGGTCAAATTCCACGAGTGAATTTTTATTTATATAATGCTGGTCTCATGGCGTCCCCGGCCATTGTGCAAATTTTGCAATAAATTGAAACAACGGACCACTTCCTTTTATTCTGTCGCCGATATTACAATTAGAAAAAAAGGTACCTCGCAGCTCCACTTCAGAAGATATGATTAACAATAAGTTACTGTTTTTATATTCAGAGGGATGTCTGTTATGCTGTATTTGGTTATATAAATATGACGAAAAGATTACCGCGATGGTTTATTTTTCTTTCGGTTTTCTTTGTTCCAAATCCATTTTGTCTAGATCGATCTTTTGCATTACTTCAGATCTATATATTTACTACCGCGAGGGTTATCTCTTTCATAAATTCCATCTGACAGTATGACCGCTTGCTCATTTATCATTTCCATTTACTCGATGTTTACTTTTTAATCTAACTTTCTAGATACCCTTGGCTTCATATGTGTTTTTTTAAAATTATCCATATTGTGTGTAACGAATTTTTTTTTCTTTCAAGGAAGCAACACCAATCGACATTTGCTGGTTGGTGCGCACCGCATGTCACTCCGATATATTCTTTCTCGCGTGCATTCCTTCACGGAAATCAGTAAAAAAGGAGAGGAAGATGAGAAGCGTACGAACTTGAGCTTGTTGGTACACATTCATAGTAAAAAACAGCGCGAAAACTGCAAGGACGAGACAGCGCTAGTCCTGTTTTATCTGTCTCGTCTTCGTAGTTTTCGCGCTGTTTTTTACTAGCAGAGGAAGATGTTACAGTGTGCCCTTTTTTACTGCACCCGCTGAAAGAGAAAAGGAAAAAGACGATTAACGCAGCAAACTGTTGCAAGCTAATAGCGCGAGACAGGTTTGCCGTACATGAGCGGCGCTACGCGGCACGTCGTCTGCTCGACTCCCCGCGCCTCTGCGTACAGCGCCCCTTGCGGCATCGGCGCGATTTGGGGACCGGTTTCCACCCTAGCTCCATAGAGTTAATATACTGACTCTAGAGGAAAAGCTCCCCATAGGGCCCATGCGGGAGAGTATTTCGGCCGCGCGTTAAAAAAGTGCGGCCGGTGCGGCCCTCTGGCGGGGGTCTGGCCGTTGCCAGGCGAGCGAGACCGGCGAGACGGAGACGCGTAGACGCGGTGGCTCCGCCCGTCGTATCGATAGTATGCGCTCCCCTTCTGCGGTAGTGTTATGTTATTTCGGCAGAGTAAAAAGCTGGGCTTGGTGTTCCCTGACTACTGTGCGATGGAGTTAGGAGAGGCCAGGATAGACGCACATCATTATCTTTGTTTATTGCTAGCGTGCATGCTTGTTGACATCCGACCGTCAGTTCGTACGTGTTGCATATCGTGCTTTAATTGTGGTGTTAATTCTAATGCGGCCGGATTGCTCGCACTGAGCTTACAAGAGTGCCCCCTACCTCTAGGCCGCACACCTTGATTTAGCAGCACTAACATTGTTTCATTTCGTTGTTGCTGCAAGTATAAATTCTGAGTGAACAAAGCAGTACAAAAGCGTGCACTGTCGGCGCAGAGCATTACGACGTTCGGCGACGAGTATGGCGAGTACGAACAAGGTTCTGTCTTCGGGAGAAGAAGCGGCGCGGCGGGAAATATGATGGGAATTCGCTAGAGCATATGGGCCCAACGATGACGGGCCGACCCCGAGTTTCGAGTGAGAGAGGCGTGTCGCCGCAACTGCACGACAAAACTCGTCGAGAAGAGAGACGTCGGCCGCCCAGCAACGAAGGGAATCCGATCCTGACTTGCGAGTGGCCAAAGCAGGAGCTCACGGACCGTTTAGCGGCGTCATATTATCATCGCTGTATCGACAGCTAAAATAGTACTTAGTAAAACACGCACCCCAAAGCCAAGGAAAAGGCACCAGCTCCGCAGTTTCATCAGTCTTCGCGACGCCAAGTCAGTGAAGCTGTGCTAAATTTTACCCTTGAATGTTGCATTTGTGCGCTGTGACGTGCAGCTCACGCAGTCACTGCTTCATCGCAATGCCCACTGAATACTTTGTAATACCAAAGGAAACATGGCACTGCCGCAGAACCCAACGACGGTCGGAGCGCCGCCGCGGCCGCGTCTTCGTCGTCTAGGCAACCGCGACCGCCGCGCGCGGAGCAGCTCTGTGTACCACGTGACTTTTTTAACGCGCGGCCGAAATACTCTCCCGGCCCATGCATTAGATTTTTCTTAGCCTCGTAGCGCGAGTGTCAGCCGCGCCGCTACTCTCGACACCAGGCGCCGCCTGGTGGTGCAGACGACGGCGGGGGCTGCTGATGGCGGGAGGTAATAGCCGCGCTTGCGTCGCGTGTTCGCTTGTGTCAGTGCTTTCAGAGCTGTTAGAAAGTTGCGGTCTCAGTTGCTTGCTTGCCGCATACTCGAAACGGCAGTGCAATGTATAAAAATTCGTCCGGGTGGCACTTCGCCGTCGTTGGGTGCCCGAACACCGAGACAAAAAGGAAGCGGCTGATGCAACAGACCTGCGACGTTCACGGGAACACGAGCGGCTTGTGTTTGTGCAGCGTGTATTCCAGACGTTTTCATGGCCCTTGATTTCGATAAGTAATATGTGAGCTGGTGCTTTTGCTCAGGAGGCCATATTTTCTACCTATTCAAAGGGCTGCACTGCAAGTGTATGGGTTAAAACAGGACCACCTGCTGGATGAAAAAAAAATAATAATAATAAACTGAATTACTAGAACGACAACGACGAATCTTGAATTGAGAAAGTCAGTATTCATGCACATCACCAGATATTTTCTCAAACTGCGAAGCCAATTAACAAATGTTTCTTAATTTTACCTGAAGACTTACAGGCGCCACCGCAGCTGCCGAATGGAAAAAAGCTTCAGTTATTAAGATGCACAGAAATTTGAACACGCGGTTGTTTAATCTTGCTTCTGAAATCCAAAATGCGACCACCTTGGTTGTAAATTTGTTCAAAAAGGCGCAGGTAAACCTCGATGTAACGAACTGTTTCACTTTTTACAACTTCATGTCTATGGAAGATATGTATTTTGAACCTCACAGCCGCGAGGCATGTCGACCTGTGGTTTCATAACAACGAAGTTTTACTGTGACAGCAAAGGAAGGTCGAGGCGATAAATCCTGATCCGGCTCAATTGTGATCGAAAGTGCCCGTATGACAGGGATCTTGTCATTGCAGGGGCGATCCTTCAATTGCAGTTAAGTATATCCTGAACGAGGCACGTCGCGACAGAAAGTGCACGCGTGTAGCGTGTACGCTGCTTGGTCAGGATCGAACTCATTCAATATCGGATTCAAACGTAATCTCCGCTACAGCGTTCTGCGTTCAAAACTGAAATAATCGCCTAATTAAATTCATCCCGTTGCATTTTGCGAGAGAGCACAAAACAGCCATCGTGCAGCACAAAGTCGGACGGTAGCGCGGCACGAAAATATCTGTCGCTGCTGCCTTTCAGAAAAAAAAAAGGAAGATACAGCTTACTAGGCTTCATCTGGCTGTTATCATACGCAAATGCGTAAGTTTAAAACGTTTCTTGATATGATACAGTTCTAAAAAAAAAAGAGAGTGGACAACTGCACGGCGTTGCAACTATTCAAACTTTCGTGACGATGTTGCTGAACGTTCTCGCGATGTTTGGCAAGCTCCCTGGCACAATTCCACTGTTCGAAAATGTAGTCGTATGAAAGAAGATGCACGTTCCGACATTCAGAGAAGACTGAGCGTCTGCAGCGCTCGCGACTCTGCCATCGCCCGCTACTGAGAGCCACAAACGTGGTGCACCGCGCTGTACGCTAGCGCGTTTCAGCAGCCCCCAAGCAAATGCTCGCACCGCGGCGCCTCGGTCGGCCAAACATGGCGGCCCCCTACGAGCGCTGGAATTTCAGTGGCGCCTCTATGGATGGATGGATGCTATGAGCGTCCCCTTTGTAACGGGGCGGCGACATGTCTGCCACCAGGCTCGGAGAAAAAAAAAATCCTTCCTTGTTTTATGTTGGCCTAATACCTTATTTACATTGATTAAATCTATGTTATTATACCAAATAAATATAAATATAATATAGAGGCGCTACTGAAAGCCATCTAGCGGCCGCCGGCGACAGTACACTCGGGGAGCCGAGCAGACGACGGCGCATTGCATAGCATTGCTGCAGGGGATGGCTGAAGTACGCGGCTGCGATTTTCCCTGCGTTCGGGTGCCTGACAGCTACTTCTGCGGTGACAGCTGCAGGAAAGGCGCGGCCCTCTACAAAAGTGGCCACGTGCACGACGTCAACGGAATTTGGGACAACCCAGTGCGTATACGTGCCAAGTGCGTCCCGCAGACCAGCGTGACAAAGCCTAGCTATGAAGTGGAGCTCGTGGTAAGTAGCCGGTTTGTTTTGTTCACTGATGCGACGCCTCGTTCAGTCCTCGTTGTTCTTCAAATTCAACCTTTGCTGCAAAGTTGTTTCTGTACATATTATTAATAAATACACATCGTATGGGCGGACTGATGTTTAAATGTTCCGAACTCGCATGGCGAGATGCCGGCACATGTAGCGATCGTGCTACCGCTGATTACGCGTGCCATCGCCGAACAAGTGCCACCAAGAAAATCAGTTGTGGCATTAATATTGCAGATGGAATGCCCTGGTATAGAAATCGCCATACTTACGGGTGAATAAACTGAGAGCTAGCGCCGCACCGCCTATGCCATCCCACTACGTCCGTCGATCTGCGCTACCCGCTGCAGTTTTAGCAACTTGAAATTCTCTCGCTAACCTGCTTCAAACTGTACAAAGCTGTAGTGCGAGTACGTTAGCGCTTTAGTGTTACAGAAACATGGGCAGGCCGCGATAACCTTCGTCGCTATCCGGTGTCAACATGATCGAGCGCATCAAACACCGATATCGCAGAACGAACGCGTGCGAGCAAGAAGCGAAGCATTAATAACGCGGAGAATAGTGAAGGGGCTCACCTTTCCCGACGAACGGCGGCGATCCATTGTTTCCGTCGTTCCCGTTCATGAGGCCTCGGGGGGAACGAGTAAAACCGCGTTGCGGGCGAGTTTTTGTAGGTGTTCGAGCACCCCACCACACATCAATTGTTCTTTGACATATCTTGAAGCTTCGGCCACCACACACATGCGTTGGACACTACTAATTTCACTCCGAAAACGTGAACGACGCGGTGACACACGAACAACGACGTAGAAACGTACGGCGGACGTCTGCTCACTGCCCCGAGAGTAGCGAGCAAGTTCGCCACCACTGGCGCTTCGGTCGGCGTGCACTAGGCGTTATGGGTAGCCAGCGCTGCCCAGGTGGCACGCCTAAAATGTACAAGCTGCGCCGCCCTGGCGAGCTAGCTGAGAACGTTTCAACGTGCCCTCACATACCTCATGGCACGTTCAAACGCATGCTGAACGTCGTTCAACACTGCAGCGGCTTTTGCTCGATGTGCGTCGTTTCGTAGGTACTTTGGAACGCGCAAGACTAGCGGAGTTCAGGACACTTCGCTGCACTGTGGCGCAGCGGGCGAGCAGCGATGCCACCGATTATTCTCCGCTGCGGTTTCAGTGATGTGATGTGCGCGGACGGGTACCTTCGCGAGAGTGTGCTGTCGAGAGGACGGAAGCTGTCCAATGCGATGTATGTCTATGACGTGGAAGAAGCTGTTTTTCGAAGAGACAGCGCTTGTGACCTTTCGGCGAAGTGTCAAGCACCGCACGACGTAAACTTACAGGTAAGTGTGTTCAAATTGCGCTAGCAAGATCGACGGTGCATGCAGTGTGCTCGTTGTGCGCCCGCTTTGAAATAAAATGGGTGCCTCAGGCAGCACTGAGAACATTCAGCCCAGTGAGTGACAGCTGTTTTGAGGGAGGATATCACATTTACGTAATCTGTAGTTACAGCTCTCGTACTATATTACAGAAGCTGTTTCGCTACAGGCTTTGCTTTACGGTGTTTTTAACGGCTTTCATGTGCCCACTAAATGCTCGTATCGCAGTCTTAAAAAAAAAAAAAACGTTTTTGAAGCTGACGGTGAAGCGTGAAGTAAATGTAAAAAGGCCGGTGTAAAGGGGAGATCAGTGGTGTTAGCGGAAATACAAACATGTCGCAGGTCTCGTGCTTTAGCGACGTCGTCTGAGCCTGATTCTTAAAAAAATGCCTTTGAGGAACCTAGTGGTAACTGACTTCGTGGTGGTTCCGAGTTTGACATGCAGTGTGATCAGCAATAGAACATGCGTAGACAACACGGTTTTTCTAGCGGTCATGAATTTGTAACCGGTCTAGAGCTGTGCACGTGACAGTGACGTATAATACCGTTTTACTCAAATGTAACGCGAGTTTTTTTTCTAGATTTTTGCAACCTAAAGCCGACCCTCGCGTTACAGTCGAATACCGAAATTCAATTTTTTCTTCCTGGACGTAATGAAATGTCACCCCTGGCGTTACAATCGAGTAAATACGGTATGTGTAATGTACGGCGCGATGCTTACGCAACCTAAGCTGTCATGTCCTTTCTTTAACTTTTTCAAGGCCAGTTTCAAACAAAAGATTCGTGATGTTTTCCAGAGCGCCAACCCGTGTCCATCGGTGGGAAGCAAGGCCGAAGGGAGTCAACTATGCTCTGGACTATTTTTTTTTCAGTTATTAAAGACATTTTTGATTGTGCCATTTGTGAATACAACAATACCGCCGGTCTCGACGCTTCTTTTTCCTCGTTTGATGATCGCGCACGGCGGCATGGTTCACGTTAGCAGCCACTCGTATTTGTTTGTATGCCCGAGTGTTTCCGGCCGTGCCCGGCAGGGCGGCGCACCCTGTCCGCGGAAACACGTGCTGTGGGGAAGATCAGGAAACGGCGGAGCATGTTCTGATTGAATGTGGAGATATCCGCCCAGGTGTACGTTTGGGCACGAGCCTACATGACGCCTTGGGTTTTAGAGACAATGAAAAGCTGAACACACCCGCGATTGAAATAAGTAAGAGACGGTTAGAGTATTGGTGGCAGAAAACTAGAGAGAAAGGACAAAAATAAGTAATGGGAAAAAAATAAGGACATTCTGCCGTAAAGGGCACAGAACGGAGCTGAAAACTTAACGTTTTTTTTTTTTTTTCTTCTGGAGTAAAACAGTTTTAATTGAAGTAAAGACACTAGGCCAACGCTAAAAAGGAAAAAAAAGAGTAAAGGTTGTTTTTTTTTTTTTCGAGCCTGGTGGCACATTTGTCACCGCCCCGTTATAAAGGGGACGCTCATAGCATCCATCCATCCATCCAACTCCAGCGCTGGTTCCCCATACTAAAGTGTTCTAGAAAGGGGTAGTGGGCTGACTGGAGGCCGTGCACTGACGCACTTTATGTCTCACCTGGTAGATGGCGCCACCACCACCTGCAATGTAAGCGACGCGTTGCTGCCCTCAGCGCGAAGGTTAGTTTGCCAGCGCTTCAAGCACAAACTACACTTGTGCAACCCCTGTACATAGCCATTTTCGTTGCTTTTTTTTCTTTTGCGTGAGCATATTCTTGCTTTGGCCGTTGTTCTGGCGCATGAAGTATCGCTAAACATGAGCGCGTCATCAGCGGGCGCCGGATGCAATATATGCTGTAAACCGCCAGTTTTGTATTGCAGTAGCGAGCTCTCGCTTAAAAAAAAGATCTCGCAGTTTTATTGCGTTTAGATAATTAATTAATTTATGGGGTTTTACGTGCCAGAACAACTTTCTGATTATGAAGCACGCCGTAGTGGAGGACTGCGGAAATTTCGACCACCTGGGGTTCTTTAACGTGCACTGACATCGATTGCCTTTAGATAAAAGAGACTAATATTTTCATGCTAGCGTTTGTACACGGTAGTCTCTTTAGTGAGGTCATACTCTCACTAAATAAAACAATATTACTACAAACTTAAGCACCTTACGCGCTCTCAGTTGATATATTCTCCTGAAAATTGCAAGAAAATGTGTGGGAGTGCACAGCAGGAAAGACCTATCCTAATCATGCCCAAGAAATAAAAGACCGAAAGTAAGGGTAGACCATGCAATCAGATTTTGCTTCTTGAAGACCTCTCACATGCTGGAAATTATATTTGTGTAAGAAATTGCATGCAAACACCGCTATCAGTTGAGTGCAAAATTCAGTTAGCAATTCTGCTGACACTATAATATGCCTAAAAGGTTCATATGCACTCTTTTCTACAGAACTATTTGTCCGCACTCCTGTATTTAGAAAAATGAATTTGTAATGAAGGTGTGGAAAAATGTAGACAACAATCGTTCGCGGAAATAAGTGAAAAGTTTATTTGGTGGGGCAGCACAATGACCTTATATACTCCACAAAAGCCATGCGTATCAATTACTTTCATTTTTTTTTTCAAAGTGAAAACAGATGGAAAAAAGCTGAAATAGCTTGAAGAGGGCCTTGCCCCATTTTGTACTTATCAGCGTGTGCGGCAAAAAGCGTGTCTCCTAAAACAGCCCAATAGATGCTAGAAAAATACTCACAAAGAGACGCTAAATATTTTCAATAGCATACTTAGCATAGCATAAATTTAAAAAGTTCACAAAAGCACATGAATACTCAACACATATTGTTCACACAGTAAGTGAAGACACTGAATCAAGAAATACTAAAAAAAATGACAACTAATAGACACATTTCCATTCAAACACATGCATTTTTATACAGATCTACTGACGTTCTGGTAGATCATATTAATCGCATTGTTGATGGTACGCCAAGGACCAAAGCCACCATTCACAATTGAATTAAGGGTTTATTTCTATAGTATGCATGGCGAGTGGCAATTAACATACTATCTTGCTTGTTTTTCAAATCTGGCATTTTCTTGTATTTGGGTCAGTGAAACAGAAAAAGAATATTCAGAGAAGATTCATACTTCAAGTTTAACCTACACTTGTAAAATCTGAACGCAGGAACAATAATAAAATTTAAAAATTCTTCTATAGCAAGGAAAAAAAATTTAAGTGCAGCGGCTTATCTTGAAGTGCTTTGCTTTTTGGCGTTTGCCTGCTCTGTCTGTGTTTAGCCCCTTAATGTAAAAATGAAGTCGCGTAACAACATAGAATTGGATTATTTTTTGAGAGAGCATTGAGGCATGGCTTCGGCACCCAACCTCTTGCCAAAGCCTTGCTTTCACAATGGTCAGCACATCTAAAATGCTGTCTGCATGGAGTTCTTCACATGAAAAGCAGCCCGTGAACAAGCCTTGCTACCAATCTACATTATTCAGAACTACAGGAACTGAAATATGAAACGTATTGACGAAGCAATGCTCGGCCGAAAACCTGCAGCGACGACGAAACACAGCAGCAGCCCTACAGCAGCGGGGCGAAGGCGCGAAGGCTCCCATTGCTGACGATGGTAGCGCCGCCACGCGGGCACCCAGGAAAACGAAAACTCGTTTACATTTTTTGCGCCGCGGCAACGTACCCTCTCCCCGGAGAGTGGGCTCACTACCCAATATTCTAGAACACTATACCCATACGCCTAGTGCACGCCGATCGTTGCCAGCGTTGCCAGACCCTGAGACGCTCGCTATATTTGACGGTAGTAATGAGTTTTAATCTACCAACCTAAGCCAGCTACGCGCCATAGAGTTAATATACTGACTCTAGAGGAAAAGCTGGGCCGTGAGACCGCTAACCACAAGAACGCTGACATCTTGGAACGTTGTCATTCTTGCGATCACATATCAATCCTAAAGAAGCATCTGCGCAATTAAAAACTTGCGGATATTGTTTTGTGTTTATTTTGAATACTTCTACGAAAGAATACGACGGCTATTTATGCAATTTACTGCGCGCGGAAAGGAGCGTTTGCAGGCTGGTTAACTAGATGGCACCACCATATCAACACTCGCGAGATGCTCGCGAGTACGCGAGTGTGTGCTTGTGGCCGATTGCGCCGGTTTGCGCGTCGTGTTAAAGCCCCTGAAACTTCGTTCGCGACGTGTATCTCGTAGTTGTCATAGTGTCCCGTTGTGTGCGTTTTCTGTCGCCGCATACCACTCGACTTCATGTGACAGCCCTTTTTTCTTTCGAGCTGGAAACTTCAGTGCATCAGTGTAAACCAGGACGGACGGCAAAGAAGAGATGAGACTAGCCCTGAAAGTTATGTGCGAACTAGTCGCAACCGATTTTTTTAATACTTTTTAACGGCGATAAAGCTTCGTGGGCCGTGTAACTTTAGTTTCGATTGAAGCTTTCGGGAGATGTCTCACTCACATTCGCCGCTGCATGCTGCAATCGACATTTTTCTGCTTTACGGCTCTCTGCGCTGAAGTACGGCAGCAATGAGCTGAAAAAGAACGTGGATACAGGTGTCTCGCCATTGCAAGTTGAATCAGCGCGCGACCACGGTCTACGGACTTTGCTTCGAGCTGCGAATCTGTCGAGGGACCTTTGGGCCAGCGAACGGAGAAACTTTGGTAGGCAGTGCCTAGTAAAAACCATGCACAAACAGGTGGAAATTTCAACTGTTATCATCCGGACCACCTGCACAGACAACCGTACACTAACACACGGCTTCACGCACCAAAACACAGCTGATGTTCTCTGAACAGCGCGTAGCTGGCTTAGGTTGGTAGATTAAAACTGATTACTACCGTCAAATATAGCGAGCGTCTCAGGGTCTGGCAACGCTGGCAACGATCGTTTTGTTCCATCATGGCGGAACGCATGCGGTTATAGGTTTCAATGCATGGGCCCTATGGGGAGCTTTTCCTCTAGAATGCTACGCGCTGTTCAGAGAACATCAGCTGCGTTTTGATGCGTGAAGCCGTGTGTTAGTGTACGGTTGTCTGTGCAGCTGGTCCGGTTGATAACAGTTAAAATTTCCACCTGTTTGTGCATGGTTTTTACTAGGCACTCCCTACCAAAGTTTCTCCGTTCGCTGGCACAAAGGTCACTCGACAGATTCGCAGCTCGAAGCAAAGTCCGCCCAGACAACGCTCACACAACCTGAGGTTGACCTGAGGATGTCCTACTCAGGACGAAAAGTTGACCTGAGGATGTCCTCAAATAAAACTCAACCGGTCCTAATCCAGTCCATTTGTCCGGCCTCAGGTCATCCTCAGGACGTCCTGAAAAATGACCCATTATGATGAGCTGCGTATCTTTTGAGGACGAAACCTAAAGGACCTAGGCATACATTATGCCTCATGGAAAGTAGCCCCAATTCTTCTTTTGGAGCATAAAGCCTATACGGAAACTAACTGTGTAGGCTTTATGTTCAGGCAACTGACCGAATGTTACTTGTCTGGACATGCATGCTTTCAAAGACTGTGCTTGTGAGGTTTTAGTAACAGCTTCGCCAAATATAGAAATGGAAACGGTAATGTATGGAAAAGGTGTTTATTTTCAAATACAAATGAAGTTTCATTTGTATGCTTCTTCCGCTCTGCCTTCTTGTGCTTTGCCTCTAGAGTTCCTCCTCCTCGGAAGGGCTTGAAAGAGCACCACCTTGAAGACATTCTGTTAGTAATAATAAAGCAGCACGTTTTGAAGCACAAGTCAATCCAGAGTATCAATAAAGAATATTAAGACACTAAGTATATACAAGAAATTTGAAAGCATCAAGATAGATATTGGTAAAGAAAATTATTTAAACTAAAATGACAAAAGTATGTTGTGGTAGCTTCAACAGCAGTTATTTAATACAACTCACCCTCGTGGTCAGTGCGAGAAGCTTTCATGCGCAGCTTTTGTAGCTTCTCTCCAGCGTGCCTAAGCCACACTTTGATCACATTTTCGATCTCATTTCTTCTGGCGTCGGGAAAATTTCGCCGCACGGCCTCTGAAGTCAAAGTTCATAAAACAGAAATTACACAATCATAATATGCTACAGAGGTTGCTTGAAGAGGAATAAGTGCCTCTAGACAGCATGGCCAATGTTTTGATAGGTGATAGGGAACAGGAATTGAAAAAAATGTCTGTACTCAAGCAGGGCTCTTGCACTACATAGTGCCTTGTGAAACAAATTACTCACTGCATATGATGTTGGTGACACCAAGATCCATAAATTTTCGCTTTCCCTTTTGCCCAGCCCAGCTAAACTGCACAGCAACTTGATGGCTTAGTATTGATTCGAGCATTCTTCTGGCTGCTGCTCCATAAGATGCACCTCCCAGGCCATAAAACTGCTGCATCTGTAAATTGCACAAGATCATTACTTTTTAGAACAGTTAATCAATGCCAAGCATCAGAAAAAAAATGCTATGCAAATATAATGAATGACGCACGAGCTTCTGTTTAGTATTGCCATCAGACAACAATTTTCTTTCGAAGTTTAGGAACTCTTCGATGTCCTTGAAGGCTGCCGACACCACATCATCATCCTTCTCGAGGCTCGGGGGCTTCTCTGTAGTGGTGCACAATTGTCGTTGTATTGAGTCGACCTGGCGTCCTACCTGCTCCAGGCGCAACAAGATCGTCTGCATTGTGCGCATGAGCTGACGCTCGTATTCTGTAAAGACGTGTTCGTGAAGTGAGAGCGCTGGATTGCAACATATAGAAAGACAAAAGTTGAGAAAACATTCCAAATGAGAAGCACTACGAAACATAGCAAGACAAGCACATGGTTCCTTAGGGTTTGTTTGCTAAATTTTTGTCCATTATAGCAACTCTTGTGCATGCCACTGTCGTTTTTGCCTACAAAAGGAAAAAAGTTTAAACTCGTCATTTATGAAGTAATGGGTGCTCTTCACACATGAAGTGGTACCCGTGTCCGGAAACTCCTATGTTACTTACCAGAAGGTGTGTTCCTCCTCGCATTTTCCACCTCTACGGATGCTCTTCTCTGGGCGGGCTGGGATAACATTCTCTGCTCAGGTGTTGAACTGAACCCTAATGGAGACCCTTGGGTAACGTTAGATCCAGTCCCTGCAGAAGCATAGATGAACATTTTAAGATGCAATTCCAAAAACAAGCTCTCGGCATTCCATCAATCTTATATGCAGTCTTATATGAAGCCTCTTGCTGACCAATGTTGTGGTGCTGCTGCAACAGTTGGTGGCCAGGATTATCTGCATACCCTGTCAGAAAATAGGGGGAAAGAAAAGCAGAGTGATGGGACAACTATCCTCACCAGTCACATGAAGCTTATGTACACCAATTTTCCATCAACTCTTGAGGACTCAAACCCACATATCCTAATTTTCAACAAGAACTTCGGTGTTAGGGTGTTAAGTAAAGTTGTAAGAGCAAAGAATAAACAGACGCACCTTAATTACCATTTTAAATACTATATATTAAGTATGTGAGCAACACAGCTCTCTCCATGAAAATTAATATCAGCGTACTCATAACAGTTGCCGTTGTTTTTGCTGCTAAGTGATACCACTGTCGTTCTTGCCTACTGAAGGAAAGAAGTTTAAAAATAACTCTTCATTTATGGGGTAAAAGTGATCTCATTGCCGTCAAATTGCGACACAGTTTCTTCATTTCCACTGCGATCAAAAGGCACGTTCTGTACACCGAAAAGCCGCTTTAGGAAATGACAGCGAAACAGTTGCTTATGTATGCAAGTTTGAATTAAAGGCACCTTTAGCTTTAATTTTTCCTGAGGCATTAGGAAGATAGAACTACATTTACACTTGTAAAAGCAACTACAATTGGTAAATTTTTCAAAAATGCAGAGCAGCACTCATCTTGTTTAAAGGGACACTAAAGAGCAAAACGATTTTTCTCGCATTAGTAAAGTACTCTTCCACGATACCAAAAACACCATGCTTGCTGCGAGAAGACGCTTAATAAGTGAGAAAACGAGCAAAAAGGAAATACAGGTGGCGATGCCACCTTGGAATTCCCGCACCATTTTCTGTGACGTCACATATTTTTGATGGTGCGTACTAGGGCCTACGTAGTCCTTAATCGGTTAAAAAGAAGTACATTGTCCTCTGAGGGGGCCAGAGACTTGACATACCGAGTTTTAGGAAATTTCGTCGAGCCAGTGGCACCAAAATACGATCAACGCTCTTTGAAATTTTTGGCGTCACTAATTACAAAGTTCAGCACGAAATTTAAAAATGAAACTTCGAACTTGATTTTCTCCTCTAATAATAAACCTATGGTGGTGAAATAAACGACACAAGAGTTCTCCGAGCACACTTTATCAACCTAAACCAATTCATTGTTTCTCTTTAGTGTCCCTTTAACAGTGATATATCTTTCAGACAAAATATGTTTCTTAGCACTAGCAAAGCTTCTAACATCAAGTGAAAAACAATTTGTACTCATAAAACAATAATTACTAAGCTAGTCTTCACACGTGAAGTGGCACCTGTGTCTGGAGGCTCCTATGTAACTTACCAGAAGGCGTGTTCCTCATCACATTTTGAACCTCCAGAGATGTTCTCTGTGAAAGCTGGGATAACATTCCCTGCCCAATTGTAGGTGTTGAAATAAAGCCTACTGCAGGCCCTTGGCCAGTGTTAGGTCCAGTCCCTGTGGAAGCATAGATGAGGCTTTAAGATGCCATTCTAGAAACACATTCTGAGCTATTCATCAAAGGTAGTCTTACATAAAGCCCCTTGCTGGCCACTGTAGTGGTGCTGCTGCATTGGGTGGCTGTCGGGAGTATCTCCATGCCCTGTCAGAAGAGAGGGGAAAGAATCAGTGATGGGACAGTTGACTAATCCTGTGAAGCTTACACAAACTGTCCATCAGCTCTCGAGGGCTCCTGCACAGGGCTGCACCTTGCGTGGCATCAGCTCCGTCTGCAACATAATCAAAGCTACTAATCTGCGCGGTCTAAGAGCACTAGAGAAACTGATGTGCATATATTACGTACGATATACTCTTTGTGAAAAACTTCTGGTTGGCAACGATTCCTCTAAGTGTGTGCGGACGTCCTCACCTATTGCAGGCCAGAAATAAGTGAAATCACGCTGTCATATACCATTTGACATGAAGTCTTGGAGAGACAGATGAAAAGAAAATACAGAGGCCGACCTGGAACAAGTAACCGGTTGGCTACCCTGCACAGGGGTGTGGAAGAAGGGGTCGCAAAGAGAACAGAGACAGAGAGATAAATAAAATTGTAAATAAAACAGGTTTTAGTCCAGATGAATCACCTTCATGTCCCAGTGATTGCGGACGTGGCAGGGTGGGCAGTGGCTGTTTTGTAGAGCTTTGTTGGTGCTTGTGTTTTTTTCCTATGAAAT
The DNA here is from genome assembly GCF_013339695.2 of Rhipicephalus sanguineus. Classification (NCBI taxonomy): domain Eukaryota; kingdom Metazoa; phylum Arthropoda; class Arachnida; order Ixodida; family Ixodidae; genus Rhipicephalus; species Rhipicephalus sanguineus. Next base: position 221,365,363 of record NC_051178.1, read on the forward strand.
AGCATTTCAAAATTAGCATTTCACAGCACAAAAGCCAGATATCGCAATGTTTGCTTTGGTAGTAGAAACAGACAACAGCGGGAGCAATTTTATGGTGCTTCTTTTGCGAAATTCCATGACGAACCAAATGCAATACACGCTTAAAAAACCTTAGTGCAAACAGCTTGCTCTGAATTAAGAGGATGAAAGTGCACAAAGGGCATTATACTCTTCATCATTGAAGCCGGTGGTGATGGTGCACTATTTTCATCTTGAGACTCGTGTGATCTTTTGTTTGTCTTTTTCCTCCTGCCTTTTCCAAGCTCTGTGGTCTCACCATCCAAGTTTGATCCATTCTCTACCCTTGGCAGATTCTCACGTGCTTCTGCATATGTTTCTGCAGAAAGGAGGGCAACAAGTATTGACTAAATAACAAATGAGTTGATCGTTTCTGAGATCTATCATAGCGTATAACAAGTAGTACCCTATTCTTTTTTGCATGTCAGTATTAAGCAGTTACTAACAGTCATACATAATGTTAAATTGTATCATTTAAATTTTGCTACAAGGATAGCTAAAGAGTAAATATGCATAAAATATAAAAGATACTGGGTTTCGCACAAGCTTGTTCATCTTTTCTGAAATTCATGAAGCAGTCTTCATGAAATTTTAGGCAGTTGCTGCGATCTAAAGAGGTCAATTCAATTTCAGTGCTAAAATTGTAGTTTGTAATTTGCCTTTCACTTTTTTGCCTAATTTACAGTAATATTACACCAAGAATGAACAGCACATAAACGTCAGGGGTCTAGAACACTGCTGATTAACAACAGCATCACTTGTCTGAAAATCTTATCTTCTACATACTGCAAATAAAACTCATATCTTCTGGAAAATGTGTTTATTGGCAACAAAGGTGCAAAAAAGTTAACTAAGCAAACAAATCAGGTTCAAAAACAACACTACGTTTACACTGCTCACAAAAAAGTAGAGTGTTCCATGATACACACACTGAGCAAGTTGCTGAGAAACATGCAGCAAAACAGCAGCTATGGTAAAATAAGGATAAGTTTACCGAATACTCGGACAACAGTACAAGGCACTTCGATCCAGTCAGCCCCTGGAGTCGCTCTTGATTTCAACAAACTATGCAGATGTTTAGTCTGTCGAGGCCAGAGGCAACCGTCACTCGTGAGCCAATTTTTGAGAATGATGCCAGATGCATCATCCTCTTCTGGGAAGCGAACGACAATGTATTGACCTTTCAAAAGAAAGAGAACATAAATTTCAAGTTTTGCATTCATTTAGGAACAATACTGCAACTCAATTACATCTGTACTGTAGCATGCAAAAGAGGAAAAACAATGCTTTCTCTTTTGAAACACAATTTTAGGCATTTTTGTGAGATGCTTTTCAGAGGCCAATACCGCAGACTAGAAAGCTGAGACACTGTGTAAATTCCCAGTATGGAGGAGGGGCATGGTAAAGAATAAAAATCTTCACATTTGAGGAACTTCCTTCCAATTACGCATGGCTCACCACATGGCAGGTGAGCAAAGTTGTCAATAACAATGATTGACCCATCAGTGAGCCTGCAGCAACCATTCCTCTTTTCAGCTCTAAGAACGACATTGCCAGGCAATGCCACTTTCTTAAACTCAGGGCCTCGGCACGGAGCTACAAGTGGCCCATCAGCATGCTCTGCAGCAAATGAAACACAGTTTGCGGTTTTCTGATGCCTCGGAGGACAGTGTGCCTGCTCTGCAAGCCTGTTGCAAAGTTGCTCCAAGGGCAGGTCTGGCTTTCTCAGCATTCTCTTTAACGAGGACATATGATTTTCAAACGGGAATGCACTCCACGAGTCCAAGGGGCCAAGGTGCGCAACATCATCCGACAAATGGCACAGGCCATGCACATTGTGTGAAACATGCTCTTTGCCATAAATGTCCATGAATGTCCGGACAAAAAACTTTAGCATGTTTCCCGCATATTCTATCTCACTTGCAGGTGCATCTGGGGTAGCAAGAACAGAGATGGCCACGTGCAGAGCCAGAAAGTTCTTGTACATGTGTGCAGGAATCAGTGATGAAAGAACAACAGGTCCTCCATATAAAAGAAAAAAGCGGAACTCTGTGGCCTTCCATCGGTCAAGTTCAGCAATACTCCTTGGCTTTCTGCTAAAATCACATGGAACAAAGCGTGCAATTTGAGAATTTCTATCCGACATTTCAAGACGCACTTTGCTTCCAAGCCTTGTTTCTTTTGGGCCACGTACCCACAATGTCAAGATCTTGTTCACGACACCCAAGCACACAAGATGCATGTAATCCAGGGGCACATCTTTCACTAGGTCCAGAGGAAGTTCCTCAAGAATACTGTTTCCTGTGTGATGCTCCTCTTGGATTTTCAAGCGAAAGCTGCTGTCTGTTCGCTTACGAGCATTGATGCTCGGGAAACACACCCTGCCTTCACAGTAAGCACCTTTCACATCACATTTGGAACAGCTGTAATAGCCTGTGTGGCTCCTGATACACAGAACAAATGCCTTTGCTGGTGCATCACATATTAGGGCATACAGGCTAACAGGAATTGCAGTCTCTCCAACGATTATCCCTGTTCGGATGGCAGCGTTTAGGTCATGAACAAAGGGCCGCAAAAAATCATTCGCGTTGTTGGGCTTGCTGCTGCCGAAAAAAACACCCACTACAAAAGGTGCTTTGTCCTCCAAGTTGCTAGTGCGGCCTAGTATACACCAAAATTGGCCCCGCGAACTTCTTGAAATCGGCAGACCATCGATGTTGAAGCTAAGCTTCAGTATGCGCGGCAGTTCTACACAGTCCTGTAACGCTCGCTGTACGCCTGTGCTCAGGCCGAAATGGTGGTATTTCCCACCGGCCAGGTCCAATACTGCTAGGCACTTCTTGGGCGTATGTAACAATGCCCTCGCAGTTGAAGAAAGCGCGCTGAAGCATTCGTGGGACCGTAATATTCCCAAAAGCGACGTTACTGAAGTATGCGATGCGCGAGATTGTAACGCCCACGCTTGCAGTCTCTCAAGGAAGGCCGGCAAGCTCTCCGCACTACCGAGTTCACATACTTGCTCATCGTGGTCCCCAGTGAGTGCTAATTCGACAGAGTCACTCTGCGTCACCTGCGAGGTGGCCGATGTCTCGATCACAGCGCTGCTGACATGGACGGCACCACGTTCTAAGTCTCTGTGGTTATCAGGCAAAGAAACATTGCACCCTCTGGTGTAACTGGCGCATCCAGAAATAAAAACATTCTCTTGGCACCCATCCGTTTCCGGCACGATGGAGGAGTGAGCCGAAGACAGTTCACCACCATCAACACAAAGGCGATGATGCCCGTCTTTGAAGTCGAACGCACATGCCTCGGAGGGCAAGTCGTTGCCTTGTTCGGCGTTGGTGAAATCGGGGTCGACGCACCGCAAATCTTCCGCGCTCTCAATCAGTAGCAAACTCGCATTTACGCGCCGATTTCTTTCACGCCGAAATTTGCGATCCGCGCTAGCAGCCATGTTGAGATAACGAGGACCATGTAGCATTATGGTGGCTAGACAACATGCGATGTCTGGCTAGTCAATTGGTGCGTGCATAGCTAATAAAGATATCAAGCGCAACCGTTAAACTAAACTGTCTCCCTTTTTTTTTCGTTTATTTAACTTCAGCGGCTTACACATTTCATATGAATGTTTAACAGAAGACACTCACCTGGCATGCTTACGGTCCTCTCGGGGCTTTTGCAATGAGTAGCCATACTGACTCAACTTGACTTGACTGCATGCTTGACCGGCTGACTGACTGCTGGTCTCTGATGATGATGATAGCAGTGGCCTTCTATATTAAATATCGGTAAACAGTCGAAAACCTAGTCAGGCCTAAAAACACCTTCACTGCGCTGATGAAGGTGCTTTAGATCTACATCTACCACTTTTTTAGGAACCGTTTACTGCCTTTGAGAGCACCGGTCGCCACCCCTTAATCGTTTGCTCGATCAGGACGTGCGGGGTTGCAACGCGGTGCAGTTGAGGACGGCGTGCTGTTTACATTTTTCACGTTGTATTAGGAGCGGACAGCGTTTACAGCCGCAGTGAACTTGATCTGCCGCACATGCGTTCACAGGCCTGGGCGACGGGCCTATATATGAAACGGGTCGCCGCCAGCGAACGACTTGGGAATGATGTCGTGCGCAAGCAGACCGCGGCTGTAGGTCACGATTAAACGAAAACTCGCCGACAGAAAGTTCGTGCAACCTGTAAATAATAATAGAATATGTAGGAATCGATACTCAGCGAACCTTATTTCTTATGTTGGCTGGCAATGTTTCCCGTATAATATCTCATTTCAATCAACTACAAGACGGTACATATACTTTCTGACTAGGGCCCACTAGTACGCATGCGAAATTCTATCGAATTGTTCGTTAACAATGAGGAAATTAGCCAAGCATAAATTGCGAAATCTGCATCTACGAAACATCCTCAAAAGGTCCTCGAGCAGACAATGTGAGGACAATTCTTCGTCCTTAAAAGGGTCTCACAGGGGCATTTTGCGGATAATCCTGCAAGTGCCGACTGGAGGACCAAATGAGAGTGTCGTGGTACTGTTGATTACGTTTGTGCCATTTGAGGACGTCCTCAGGTCGTCGAGTGTTGTCTGGGCGTAGGCCGTGGTCGCGCGCTGATTCGACTTGCAATGGCGAGACACCTGTATCCACGTTCTTTTTCAGCTCATTGCTGCCGTACTTCAGCGCAGAGAGCCGTAAAGCAGAAAAATGTCGATTGCAGCATGCAGCGGCGAATGTGAGTGAGACATCTCCCGAAAGCTTCAATCGAAACTAAAGTTACACGGCCCACGAAGCTTTATCGCCGTTAAAAAGTCTAAAAAAAGCGGTTGCGACTAGTTCGTACACAACTTTCAGGGCTTGTCTCATCTCTTCTTTGCCGTCCGTCCTGGTTTGCACTGAAGTTTTCAGCTTGAAAGAAAAAAGGACTGTCACATGAAGTCGAGTGGTACGCGGCGACAGAAAACGCACACAACGGGACACTATGACAACTACGAGATACACGACGCGAACGATGTTTCAGGGGCTTTAACACGACGCGCAAACCGGTGCAATCGGCCGCAAGCACACACTCGCGTACTCGCGAGTGTTGATATGGTGGTGCCATCTAGTTAACCAGCCTGCAAACGCTCCTTTCCGCGCGCAGTAAATTGCATAAATAGCCGTCGTATTCTTTCATAGAGGTATTCAAAATAAACATAAAACAATATCCGCAAGTTTTTAATTGTGCAGATGCTTCTTTAAGATTGATAAGTGATGGCAAGAATGACAACGTTCCAAGATGTCAGCGTTCATGTGGTTATAGGTCTCGCGGCCCAGCTTTTCCTCTAGTAGAGTGTACTAGATAGGGGTAGTGGGACGAGGGGAGAGCGGAAGCAAGCAGCGGCGGCGTGGCGAAACGCACGGAAATCTTCGTGCGCGGCGTGGGGGCGCCACTGCGCCTTTCTCCTGAAGCCTCCTCACAGCAACGTGCGTTTGGACAACAGGCGCTGACGATTGTAGTCGCTCGTGCGTGGTATTTTTGGTGGTGTGATGAATGTAACGCTGAGTTAGATGGGGAAATCTCGGCGAAAGAATTATTGTTTTGCGCGAGGTTGTAAAACTGGGTATAGCAGAGTGAAAGATGCCCCGAAGTTGTCTCTGTTCAGTGTCCCTGAGGATGAAGAAATGCGCCGCACGTGGGAACGGAATCTACACCGCAAGGACAAGCCACTGGAAGTGACTGACGCCGTGTGCGAGCTTCATTTTGAAGGAAAATATGTACTGAGAGATTACGTACACGTAATCGACGGCAAAGAGGTGCGTTTACCCCGTGGGAAGCCATCTCGCTCGCCAGACGCAGTGCCCACGATATTGCCAAACCTCCCCAGGTACCTTTCGAAAACTCCGTCGTGCGAGCGGCCCACAAAGAAGAGAGCTTCCTCACGCCTTCACGACCACCAAACAAAAAGGCGGTGCATTCAAGAGGACAACATGCAGACAAGCGAGGCTGCGAACAACAGTGACGTCGCTGAGAATCGCCCGTTTGAATTAAGCGAAGTTCCCAAACCCACGGCTCTTGAAAACATATTGACTGAATGTTTCAGTGTCTCGGAGCTACACACGAACAGCATCTGTGATGTTGTGGCTCTTGTGAAGAGCAACTTCCTCTGCTCCAATGGTGTTGGATGCGACTCTCATAAGGAAGACGTAAGCATGAGAATTGTTTCTTTCTATGTCCTCACGCGTCTGCACTTCTTGGTCAAAGGCATTAACAGTTCGAGAAGCGCCAAGCGACAGCGAACAAAGTATGTTAGGCTCAGCCGAACGACCTAGAGGCCTCCGCACATAGTTTTTGAATAGTATAGTCTTTCAAAAGTGTGTTTGTGTTGATTAAAAGTTTAAATGCACAGTTTTCAGTTCTTTATCTCTCACTCTCTTTTTCTCTGCATGCACGGCCTCGGCGGTGCAGTGCCGCATCCGTTCTTTCTTAGTAGCCACGCGCAGTTCCAAAAACTGTCTTACAGGCAGGTTTGTCCCTAAAAATCACACGGTTT